>NW_015162514.1:303406-305328 GCF_001447785.1 Gekko japonicus | reverse complement strand
GCCCCACTGGTGGACCTCCTGATGGCACTGGTATTTCTGGCCACTGTGTGAGACAGAGTGTTGGACTGGATGGGCCTTTGGCCTGATCCAACATTGGGGTCTCTTATGTTCTTATGTTCTTATGCATTTTGATGCAATAATTCAGAGCAAGAGGTGTCAGTTATCAGACACTGCTAAATAAACACAATATTGCAAGAGTGCTAATGTTTTAGGCATCTTTTTATCTTAAGTTAAAAAAACCCCACCTTTTGTGCTTGTGTCCTTTAGAAAGTTTATATCTCCGCTACCTGGCATTATGTTTTATGACACACATGGCCCGGCCCAACAAGGTCTTATTTATGTCAGATCCGGCCCTTGTAACAAATGAGTTCGACACCCCTGCCCTACACTGTCTCTGTGGTCATAAATGCGATCTTGAAAACAGGTCAGATCATAAATCTTGAAAACAGATCATAAATGCGATCTTGAAAACAGATTGTTTATTCCTTGGATAAACCTTTGTTGATCTTAAAGGTGCCCCTGGGCTCTGAATTTGTTGCAAATGCGATTAGTTAGTTTGACGAAAGGCGAAAATCGGAATACCAAAAGATGAGGAAGCGAGGGTTTGACAGATGTCTCCCCATGTCTTCTCCTCCAGACGTCATCCAGGCGAAACGCTTGCGTGCCACGGAAATCTCTTCGAGCAGCTTCCGTCTCGTCTGGCCCCAGCTTCTCACTCGGGGCACCGGCTACTATGTGCTGGAGTATGCCCCCACTGGAGAGCCCAGGCGGAAACTAACCAAACAGCTGACCGGCGACCATACCACCATCCTGGTGGTCGGCCTCGTGCCCCAAACCACCTACGAGGTCGCCCTCGTCCCCGAGTCCAATGAGAGGTACATCCCGCCTCAGACGACGAGAGTCACCACTTTGGAAGGTAAGTGCGACCCGAGAAAATGTATGTTTTGGCGAGACCGATGCCGAGATGCAAACTGGATAGGCACACAGCCAGAGTGGCGTAGTGGACTGAGTGGGGGACTAGGACCCTGGCTGACCTGGGTTCGAATCCCCGCTTCTACCATGGAAGCTCACTGGGCGAGCTTGTTAGGCCTGTCAGAAATTCTCATCCTGGCCTACCTCACAGGGCTCTTGTGGTGGGAAAATGGAGGAAAGGAGAAGAACGTTCTAAAAATAAAAATCAACTATCGCATGGTATTGGGCATAGTACAGCCAGGAGATCCTAAGATTGTCTGGCGGCCAGCAGTTCTAGCTCTTTTAGCGTTATGCACCACTGGGTGGCGAGCTAGACTTGTTTTTTTAAGGCAAGAGACGTTTCAGAGGTGGTTTGCCACTGCCAGGCTCTGCGTCACGCCCCTGGTATTCCTTGGAGGTCACCCTTCCGAGGACTAGCCACGACCGTTCCTGCCTAGCTTCTGAGATCTGACGAAATCAGGCAGGTCAGGGCAGAGCGACACTCTAAGCTGCTTCGAGTCCCAGCTGGGGAGAAAGCAGGCTATAAATACAATAATCCAAATGCGATTTCAGTTCTCTCCCCATAGTCCCTGTAGAGAGATGCAGGTGGGCAGCCCATGTTGGTCTGAAGCAACAGAACAAAGTCTGAGTCCACCTTGAAGACCAACCGAGTTTAATTCTGGGCAGGGGTCATTTCACAGAAAAAGAGGCGCAGGAGCTCATTAGCATAACTCATTAGCATAACTTATTTGCATATGCCACACCCCCTGACATCATTAGAAGTGCGTCAGAAGGCAACAACCACCGCTCAGGATCCACTGGACTGTTTTGGGTTGCTAGCTATGGGGGGGGGGATGGACGCACAGATCTGTCCTCGCAGAGTAGGGAGAGCTTGTACCTGAATAAACCTTGGCCTTAAAGGTGCCACTGGACTGTTTTGGATTGCTAGCTATGGGGGGGGGGGGAATGCG
>NW_015162514.1:300591-303062 GCF_001447785.1 Gekko japonicus | reverse complement strand
TATGACCTTTCCTGTGCAGGCACACAAAAGCTTATACCCAGAATTAAACTTTGTCGGTCTTAAAGGTGACACTGGACTCAGACTTCATATTCCCTGTTGTATGGTGCTGAGGATGGTGGGAGGGACTCTTACAGGCTCAGAGACCACTGGTGGAATGTGAACACATCGGTACTGGTGGTTTTGGTTGCATTTTTAACCGCGCTTTAAATTGTTTCGTTGTATCAATGTCATGCTGGGGAAAGTTAGATTTGATTCCAGTAGCACCTTGTTTTGTGTAGTGGTTAGGAGCGCGGACTCTAATCTGGTAGAACCGGGTTTGATTTCCACACTCCTCCATGTGCAGCTGCTGGTGTGACCCTGGGTCAGTCACAAGTTCTCTCAGAGCTGTCCTCTCACGAGCAGTCCTCGAGAGAGCTCTCTCAGCCCCAACTACCTCACGGGGTGTCCGTTTGTGGGGAGAGGAAGGGAAGGAGATTGTAAGCTGCTCTGAGACTCCTTCGGACAGGGAAGGGCAGGATATAAATGTGGTGTTTGGTGTCGTGGTTAAGTGTGCGGACTCTAATCTGGGAGAACTGGGTTTGATTCCCCACTCCTCCACTTGCACCTGGCTGGATGACCTTGGGCAAGCCGTAGTTCTGATAAGAGTTGTTCTTGAAAAAGAGCAGTCTCTGTCAGAGCTCTCTCGGCCCCACCTACCTCGCAGGGTGTCTGTTGTGGGGAGGGGAAGGGAAGGGAGTTTGTAAGCCGCTCTGAGACACCTTTGGGTAGTAAAGGGTGGGGTATAAATCCAATCTCTTCTTCTTCTTCTAAATCCAATCCCCTCCACTTTAGAGACCCCCAAGATTTTCAGAGTACCAGTTTTCAAGAGTCAAAGCTCTCTTTGCCAGATATGCTGGGAAGTTACCTTGAAGCGCTTTAAAATGGAGAGGTGACATTTGCGTGACCCCCCGAAACAGCGTTTGACTGCCTCTCTTCTCCTCCGCAGAGGTCATCAGCCCAGCCCGGGTTCTCATCTCGGAGTCCAAACCACACAGCGTCCGGGTCAGCTGGTTGCCCACCCCGGAAAGCGTGGCCTCCTATCAAGTCCTGTATGGGCCTCTGCCCGCCAACTCGGTCAAGCTGTTGGTGGTGGATGGGAGTCAGAACAGCACCGTGCTGGAGAACCTGGCCGCCAACACGACCTACTTGGTGACCGTCTCTGCTATTTATAAGTCCGGGAAAGAGAGGGCTCTTTCGGCCAAAGCCTGCACTCAGGAAGGTGAGTTAGTTCTCAACGGCCACACAGATGCGCTTTGGACATGGTCAGAGGGACGCTGTCAACGAGTGCTTTTTAAAAGGGGTAGAGACACATTTGGAAGAGGGTGGCGCGAAAGGATGATTAAAAGGAAAGGCCTGGAGGTCGAAGGCCAATGGTAGCCGGCAGGGGTCATTTCATAGAAAAAGAGGTGCAGGAGCTCATTAGCATAACTCATTAGCATACATGATTTGCATATGCCACACCCCCTGACATAACCGGAAGTGTGTCAGAAGGCAACACCCACCGCTCAGGCTCCACTGGACTGTTTTGGATTGCTAGCTATTGGGGGGGGGGGACACGCAGATCTGTCCTTGCAGAGGAGGGAGAGCTTGTACCTGAATAAAACTCGGGCTTCAAGGTGCCCCTGGACTGTTTTGGACCGGGGGGTCGGGGGGTCTCTGCAACTGACCTGGCTGCTTCTTGCTCTGACTGAGGGCTGCTGGGAGCGGGGGTGGGGCTTGTTGCATGTGCCCGGCGCCCCCTGGGCTCTTTACTGCCAAAGCTTCGCTCCTGTGCGCTCCTGCAGGAAATGACCCCTGGTAGCCGGGAGGATTGGCTTCTACTTGCCTCCCTGTGATGACACTGAATTGAAGGGGACTGCAATTCTGGTGAAACAGAAGTCCCCCAACGTGGCACCGGGTAACACCATTCCTGGTGCCCACCAGTGTTTTGAGAAAGTGGGAGGGGCTAGGTGGTGCTTTGGCCCAGCGGAGCGAGAAAAAACACAGAGGAGGGCGACCAGGATGAGGAGGGGGTTGGAGCACCTTCCCTAAGAGGAAAGTGTTATACAAATTAATATCCAGTCAAAAATAGAAGATTGAAGTCAAAATGAGGAGGAAGATCTTGTATTTGATTGCAATGAAATACGGAAAACAGTTAGGCCAAAGGACCCATCAAAGCTGACTGCTTTCTGAGCCCAATCAGGAAATACATGAAGTTAAATACTTAATATGACATCGTCATACCATCATCATGAAAATAATATTCAGAAGGCATAATTGGTTACAAAAACTTAAACAACATTTACATGAACATCTCCTTATTGGTCCAATGTAAGAAAGGTGTGTCTATACAACAGTGTCACATATTTACTTGACCTGACCTAAGTCCTATCGGCCAAAGCTTGTTCTCACCCAAACAAAGGTGTTTTTCTCTGATACCAAGTAAAAGATCC
>NW_015162514.1:288423-300097 GCF_001447785.1 Gekko japonicus | reverse complement strand
AATGTGAATAATCAAAAAAAGAGAGGAAAATCTATATAGTCCCATCTCTATTACAAAAGGCCGAAGAGCCCGGGGACTATTCTGTTTAGAGAAGAGATGGCCAAGGGGGAAGCACGATAGAGGATTATAAAATTAGGCATGGGGTGGAGAGAGCCGACAAGGAGAACTTTTTCTCCTTCTCCCAAAAGATTAGGACTTGAAGGCATCCAGTGAAGCTGATGGGCAGTAGGTTCAGGGCGGACAAAAAGGAAATACCACTTTACGCAGGGAGTGATGGAAATGCGGGATTCGCTGCGAGAGAATATAGTGAGGGCCACGGGAATAAACAGTTTTCAAAGGGGATTAGATGGGTTCATGGAGGACAAGTCTATCTATGGCTACTAGCTGTGGCAACGGAGGGGAACCTCCACATTCAGAGGCAATAATCCTCTGAATCCCAAGGCCAGGAGGCAATATTGGGGGAAGGCCTTGGCCTCTATGCCCTGTTGTTGGCCCTCTAGAGGAACTGGCTGGCCGCAGTGTGAGACAGGAGGCTGGACTAGATAGACTATTGCTTTGATCCAGCCAGGTTCTTCTTACAAAGGCCTCGGCCTCCATGCCCTGTTCTTGGCCCTCCGGAGGTGCTGCTTGGCCACTGTTTGGGACAGGATGCTGGACTAGATGGACCTCTGGTCTGATCCAGCAGGGCTCTTTTCACATTCTTCACTCTTCTGAGTGGTCACGGGAGATGTGATTGGCAGTGCAGATTTTTTTAAAGTGTCGCTTTGGCGGCGGCTGCCACCACAGCGCAAGATTTTCCCTGTGTGACCGAAGGCGAGCTGCAGCAGCCACTGTGTGACTGACTCCGCCTCCTTCGGCTACCATGTTGTGTCTGTGCCCACCACATGGTGTCAGCATCTTGAAGATACCCGCAGACTCAAAAAAGTTCCCCCCCCCTGTTGTAGAAGATCACCCAAATGTGTGTTCTTTCCCCCTGCTTTGTCGATCAGAAAACTCCAAGGTGAAGCACCTCCGCTTCGAAGACCTGGGCCCCAGCACCCTGAAGGCCTCCTGGGACCCTGCCGAGGGCGACGTTCTCGGCTACCGGGTCAGGTGCCGGCGGCAGGCAGGCCCCTCCAACCTCCTCAGTGTCTCGCCGCAGATCCACAGCGTCCTGTTGTCCAATCTGACCGCGGGCAGCACCAACAAAGTGTGTGTCAAGCCGGTGTACAAGAACCTTCCCGGGAAGGGCTTGTGTCGGATGGTGCGCATGCAGCCGGGTGAGTTGGGGCCCACGGGTGTGTCTCTCTCTCCTGCAAAAGGGCGGGAGCGGAGTCTGGTACCCTGGAGCTGCCGACTTGGTGTTTCGAGCGAAAGGGTTGAGGAAGGAGGGAAACGGCAGCATCTCTTAGGGACTTGAGAACGGCCCGATCTGCATCTAGTATTTGCTCCGTTGCTTTACCAAACCCACAGTAGAGCGGATTCTGCATTGGCTTTTCCCTCCGTTGTTTTACCAAACCCACAGTAGAGCTGATTCTGCATTGGCTTTTTCCCTCCGTTGTTTTACCAAACCCAGGCTGGAACAGAAATCCCCCCTCTGCATCGCATGCTGCTTTCACTTCCTTTGATCATCGGACTTCATGGTAGCTATCTGCATAGATCAATGGCCGTTTTATGGCGATTCAGGGGCGACTTTGCAGCCAGTTCGGCATTGGCCCCGGGGTATCTGAATGTGTAGCTGTCTGCATAGATCGATGGCCGTTTGAGGGCCATTCAGGGGCGACTTTGCAGTCAGTTCGGCATTGGCCCGGGGTATCTGAATGTGGTTTTGAGCAGCACTTTCTCCTCCCAGTTGATAAAACGTGGAGTGAATGCCAAATGCAGAACTGCCCTTATTAAATGGCCTCGATGTGAACACTGAGAAAATCCAAAGTCTCAGCAAAATGCGGAAAAGACCCAAAACAGAAAAGGATGCTGCTCAAAACTACATTCAAACACCACAGCACAACGCCGTATTGACTGCGGAGTCACCCCTGAATGGCCATAAAACGGCCATAAATCTATGCAGACGGCTACCATAAAACCAAGAGATTAAACAAAGTGAAAGCGGCAGGCATTCTCGACGCTGCCATCAAATCCGACAATCAACCAAAGTGAAAGTGGCATGCACTGCAGAGGGGAATTTCTGTTCCAGCGTGGGTTTGGTAGAACAGCGGAGCAAATGCTAGATGCAGAATGGGCCAATATAACCGGCTGTGCGTGCGGAGAGGAATAGTAGAGTTTAATGATGGAGCTCCCTCTAGTGGCGTGCCAGAAGCAATGCCTCTCTGCCTGGGAGCTGGGAGAGTGTCTAGGTTGCAATCCAAAGCACAGTAACTAGGGCAATGATTCCCAACGTGGCGCCCGTGGGTGCCCGGGCACTCTCCAGCACCTTTCCTGGTGCCTGCCAAGATACGATTACAGTTCTGTATCACCTTGCTCCTTGACTAGAAGGAGGGCCTTTTCAATGGCGGCCACCCGTCTTTGGAACAAACTCCCTGCTACGGCCCGCCTGGCACCAAGTTTGCCATCTTTTCGGCACCAGGTTAAGACAGCCCTCTTTGCGGAGGCCTTTAAAGACCTCCCTGGTCATGCAGGGCCCCCGATAGGATTAACCAAGTGCTCTCTTTTCACTTTGGGTCAGGCCTTTTTGGGTTAGGCCCATTGTTTTCAATGTCTTTATGTTATCTTAAATTAATTTGAAATTCTTAATGTTTTGATCTATTGCATTTTATTGTTTCTACTCGTTGTAAACCTCCCAGAGAGCTTCAGCTATGGGTGGTATAGAAATGAAAATAAAAATGAAAATGAAAATGAAAATGAAAATGAAAATAATAATAATAATAATAATAATAATAATAATAATAATAATAATAATAATAATAATAATAATAATAATAATAATAATAATAAATAATAATAATGAATCCATTCTGGGTTCCACCTCCTGCAGCAGCCATTTTGTCATTGCGTCTGGCATCTTGGGTCAACATTTCAGAGCTGCTCACAGGCTCAAAAAGGTTGGCAACCCCAGAGTTTTGGAACGAACCCAAAAATTAACTGAGAAAGACTAAGGTCCACGTCAGGGCTTTTTTTGTAGAAAAAGCCCAGCAGGAACTCATTAACATAATAGGCCACACCCAACAGCAGAAACACATTAGTGTATTAGGCCACACCCCTGACAACACAGCTCATTAGTATATTAGGCCACACCCCATATGTTACCAGAAGTGTAGTCATCCAACCACACCCACCTTTTGCTTCTTATTCTGTTTACTTTGTTGACAAAACCCAGGGCTTTTTTTGTAGCAGGAACTTCTTTGCATGTTAGGCCACACACCTCTAATGTAGCCAGTCCTAATGAGTGTCTGCTGTTAGGTGTCACTTATTATGCTAATGAGTTCCTGCTGGGCGTGGCCAACTCAGGAGCCAGCCGGAACTCCGTTCCTGTGCCTTCCTGCCCAAAAATAGCTCTGGTCCATGTAATCTCTAAACCTGTTTGTGATGGTTAAGGGCAGGGCTTTTTTTTCCTGGGGGAACACGCCAGAACGGAGTTCAGGAACCTCTTCGACGAAATTCTTTTAAAACTGTTTTAAAAGTTCGTGAGTTTTCATGTCCCTCTTGAGAGTTCCGGCACCCCTCTCCCCTCTCCCCCAAAACCCCTGGTTAAGTGGGCGGCAGATCCCAAGCCGTTCAGACCGTGAAACTGACCCCCTCCTCCTTGATCCCCATTCCAGCCTCGCAGGTGAGAAGCTATCGACATCGACCGAGAGCCTGAGCCCCCCCTGGATTGAGACGCCCCTCTGCAGAGCAGAGGGAGAATACAGGACGAGAAGGAAGAAGCCGGGGTCCCATACCAGGAGGACATTCGTCTCCCCCTGACCTCCTCCATCCCCCCCAAAGCACTCTGGCTCCCTCTAGTGGCCACCCGTTCCCAAAACTTTGCTCGACGTCGAGGAAAACGGCTCGGCCTAGAGGATGGATTCCACCGGCCACGACCAGCTGTTTGGCTCCCAATCTCTTCCTTGCGGGCGAAAGACTGGGGGGGGGGTTTTCCCGTTATCTTAAATGTACTCTTATTTATTTGTGTCTGTGTTTTTGTTTCAGCTGAGGAAAGGAGGACACGGAGTCACCCGGCTCTCACAGTCAGGCCCTTTTTAAGCTTCAATTCCAAATGTAATTGCTACAAGACAGTGTCCACCCTGTTGCGTAACCCTGAGCCGGGTTGCGCTGTGGTTCGGCGGGAGGGGAAGTTCTCACAGGCACGAGGCGGATGAATATGAATCCTCGGGGACCAGGCCGGCTCAAATTAAAATAGCAGTTTGTTGTGTCTTTTTTCTTTAAATGCAGCTTGAGAACTTAGTCTCTACCGGCCCTTCTTGGTAATGTCTTGTAAACCGGAAGCCCTTTCCCTCCCGGACCTTCCTCAACTCTGCCATGTAGTTTTGGATCCAATGTGGTAACGGTCGCTTTCCCCTCTGTTGTAACACATCCTCCGGAAGACGGCGAATTAAACAGGAGAATAAAGAATCCCTTGACCTGGCAGAGGCTTCCTTTTGGAGCAGCGAAAAAATAAGTTCAGCGCGGGGCCTGTTGTAAAGGGAGACGAGCCCAGGTGGCCTAAAGGAAAGGCTGAGGACTACCCGTGATAAAGTGGCAGGAATCCCCCCAGCGAGATCCTGTTCCCTGAGCTGTTGGGGAGAGCTCGCCGGAGGAAGGCGCTGCCAGCTGCTCTTTAGCGCCTCCACTGCAGATGGCCAAAGTGGGGTACTGCAGCAACATGTTTGGCGATGGGTCAGGTGACAGAAGGGGCCAATGAGCTTCCGTCTGGTCCTGTCAAGTTGGCATGCCTGGCCTCAGTCGGGGTATCTCACATCTCACGTACTGGAAGGGACACTCTCCGACTGGCGTCTCTGCCTGCCTTCTGCCCCACTACCTGTCCAGTTGGTACCTCTGGCTGGAACGCTGGATGGGGGGGGGGGGTTTGCACATCCTTAATTAATTGCCCCCTTTTAAGGATAGGCTGCTGTAACCTAGATGGGCCAGGCTAGCCCGATCTGGGCAGATCTCGGAAGCTAAGCAGGGTCGGTCCTGGTTAGGACTTGGATGGGAGACCGAGGAGGTTGCTATGCAGAGACAGGCCATGGCAAACCGCCTCTGTTTGTCTGCCCTGACTTGGATGGTCAGGCAGTCCTGATCCCGATAGATCTTGCAAACTAAGCTGGGAAAGCCAGTTCGGTGTAGTGATTAGGAGCGCAGACTCTAATCTGGGAGAACCGGGTTTGATATGACCTTGGGTCAGTCACAAGTTTCCTCAGAGCTGTTCTCTTACAAGCAGTTCTCGAAAGAGCTCTGTTAAGTGGTTAAGTGCGCGGACTCTAATCTGGGAGAACCGGGTTTGATTCCCCACTCCTCCACTCGCACCTGGCTGGATGACCTTGGGCAAGCCGTAGCTCTGACCAGAGCTGTTCTTGAAAAAGAGCCGTTTCTGTCAACAGCTCTCTCAGCCCCACCTACCTCACGGGGTGTCTGTTGTGGGGAGGGGAAGGGAAAGGAGTTTGTAAACCGCTCTGAGACTCCTTTGGGTAGTGAAGGGCAGGATATAAATCCAATCTCTTCTTCTTCTTCAGCCCCACCTACCTCACAGAGTGTCCGTTATGTAGAGGGGAAAGGAAAGGAGAGTGTAAGGAAAGGAGATCCAATCTTTTCTTCTTCTTCTCTTCTTCTTCTCCTCCTCCTCCTCCTCTTCTTCTTCTTCTTCTTTTCTTCTTCTTCTTGAGAACAGTTCAAGAAATGAAAAGCTCAGGGCTGTGAGGTCCAAATGAGTTAAATGGGGTGACATTTTCCACCCTTTTCTTCCCCCTCCCCGCCATGTAACAATGAATGGATGAAGAACCACCCAAACGCCTCCTCCCACCAGAAGTGTTTCGCTTCTTTATATGCCCGGAAGAGTTGGAGAGAGAGGCGGCTTTGAAAGCAGCTAGGAGGGGATTCCAGATAGTTCAGCGCCACCCGCCTTCCCCGATCAAATCCAGAGGTTCTCCCCTCCCACAGCGCGAAGGGATAGGACCCGGGTGACGCTTGTCCCGTCTTCCGCATGGCCGTCGATTTGGCCTCTACAGTGAAGCCGATGTGAGAAATGGATCTGAATCCGGGACCCGAGCCAAGAACGCAGTTCGCCCCGGGTCAGTTAAATCCCTCTCCCTCCCGGAGTTCACTGTTTATGGCATTTGCAGCGCGGGGGGGGGGGGGGGAATCCCCGAGGGGCCCCATATCTTTTCCCCGTGGGGAGAAGAGAAACTTGTAGGTTGGGGGATATTTGGCAGAAAATGGCCTGTGGGGGGAGAGTGCAGAAGGAGAAACACGGAGCAGCCCTTGGCTGCAGTGTAGTCAAAGACAAGACGCCCCTTTGAGAGAGGCCATCTGTTACTAACACGGCTGCAAAACACATAAGGGGGGGGGGAGGACAGCTGACTGGGGGTAACGTTGCCAACCTCCAGGAGGGCCCTGGAGATCTCCCGGAATTACGACTGATCTCCAGACTGTAGGGGACAGTTCCGAGGAAGAGAATGGCAGCTTCAGAGGGGGGAGGATTCTGTGGCATCACGTCTCCGCTGAACCCCCTCCCCTCCACAAACTCCGTCCTCCCCACGCTCGACCCCCAGATCTCCAGGAAGTTCCTAACCCAGAGCTAGGGTTGCCAGGTCCCCCCACCCGGCAACTGGTGGGGGGGGGGACATACCAGAGAAAGGCCCCAGGTCTTGCTGCTGGCATCGCACGGGAAATGACATCATCACACCAGCCATGTCCAGGCAGTGCTCTGGTACTTGGGCAAAAGACTCCATGGTAGAACTGGCTTCTACCATCGGGATTTTGCCCAAATATCAGAATGTTCTCTGGATATCGCTGGCGTGGTGATGTCACTTCCTGTGCGGTGACAGGGCCTGGTCCCATGCCCGTAGCTACAGTGGGGCATCTCAGGGCTAGGCCCCCCGACTTCCCATTCAGCGCAGGGCTCCTGAGTGGCCGCGGGTGCAGGGAAGGCGCCGGGTATTTCTGCACAGGTGTCCAGTGCAAGGGGCCAGAGTAAATTACCTTTCTTTATATTAGCCAGTGCCCCCCACGAAATTTAAATGCCCCCCCAACTAAAATAATCCTGGCTATGGGTCTGCCTGGGCCTTTCTCTTTCTTCAGGTAGGCCCCACTGCAGGCCAGCTGATGGGCAGCTGGGGTGCAGGGCCTGTTGGCGAGGGACCCCTGCCTCCACCGAGGGGGTCTGGCTACCCTACTCAAAGTAGGCAGCCGTGGCCGGAGGGGGGGGGACCACTGTGCCCATTATAATTATTTTAGCAAAATGTATAGGGTGGGTGGGGGGCTGCAGAGTGGAATTCCTGTCATGGGCAGTGTTCCCTCTAAGCTGAGTTAGTGTGAGCTAGCCCACGGTTTTTTAGCCTCCGGTTCACACATTTTTGTCTTCACTGAGGAAGGAGGGCTCCAGAGCAAACTAATTGATGCAGGAGCCAAATCGCTCGCTCGCAACTTGAATGCCGATAGCTCACAAAGTAGAATTTTTGCTCACAAGACTCCACAGCTTAGAGGGAGCATTGGTCATGGGTCAGTCAGGGCTCAGCGAGGACTCCTCAGGAGAAGAGGAGCCCCGTGTAGCCAGCTCTGAGTCAGCAGAAGCTGGCAGGAAGATGAGCTGTAGGCTTGTCAGGATCCACAGCTTACAGTCGGTGCAGAGCCACCCACAGCCTCCAGCCCTGAGTCGACAGTTGATCATTTCCAACCCTCCAATGGACACCCTTTGAGAGCCGCAGACGGAGGCTATGAACAGAACTACAGGAGAGATGGCAGAGTGCTCGCCTCCCAACCCAACACCAGCTGCTTGAGTAGTTGCAGGATTACTCCCGAGCAGCTGGCTGCAAGTTTGACCCTTAGGCACAGGGTTATAAAAACCAGCCAAGAGAGGCTGTTAGGCGTGGAAGCAACCAAGTCATTCTACCGCTGACTTTGTGACTGCTGCATTGGACTAAGCCTTGGTCGTGTGACTCCAGACTAGCTCCTGACCTTGTCTCTGTGATCCCTGCTTGTGAGGAACCTTTGGTCTGCCTGACTACACCTTTTAGACAACCCTTTGGTAGCGTCTTTCTCAGGTCTTGACTCTGAAACTGGACTCTCAGCTTCTTGTGCTTGGACTCTCACTACTCACAAGAACATGCATGGCTCCACCTGCCCTATGACAGTAGCCGAGCTTTGCGTGTACTCCAATCACAGAGGTCTCTGAAAAAGGCCAGGCCAACAGAAAGAGGGGAAGGTCCCATTGCTCTGTCCTCATGGAGGGAGCCCCAAAGATGCGGATGGGCAGCCACTTGCACTGGCTTTTGCAAGAAGCCTGTTGTTCAGATTTTGGAGACAGAGGAGAGGGAAATGAAGCTACACCAAGCTGAAAATGTAAAACACAATTTATGGGGACTGAAACAATTGATTTCTTTTTTCCCCAAATCCTACTCTCTGCCATCTTTGGGAGGAGGGGAGATCTTCTTCCACACCAGAAAACCATTTTCCCCCCTGATCTGCAAGGGTTTGTTGAGCCTAAGAGTTGAAAACATGTGAGTTGCGTCTAACCCATCAGTGGCCGGGCCGTCCTATCTCATGCTAAGAATGCATCCCCGCATATCCCAAACGTGCACATAGAAAGCTAGCTTGTCAGGGGAAAGGGCCGCTTAGAACCTTGCCGCTAACATACTCCTTTTCACAATGTACAGGGCATCCTAACAGTCAGTGCCGCATCCGTGGCCCAAAGTGGTACAGCCCCGCCAAAGATACAGCGCTTGAAGCTTCTGTCCGTTTTCGTTTTTACTTTCTGCAAGCGGGACGTTTATAATGTGGGGGAGCGTTCAGCGGTGCAGTCGCCCTCTTGCGTTCTAGAATGGTACACTCCAAGCAGGTTGGGTCATGACAGTCTTCCAAGGCATCAACCAGCTCCAAGGGGGCAGAATACAGCTGCCCCAAACTGGGGGGAAACATCAACGGGACTTTTGGAACCACGCTGGGAATCTTGTCCACATTCACACTGGCGTGGGCTCCTATTCAGCCGCAGCTGAGTTGGGGCGCCGGCGGCCACCAAAGCGTCGCCGCGAAGAACCTTCCATTCACTTACCAACTTCGATCGTCTCTATCGTCCGTAACAAAGGGACAGCTTGGAGCACCGCACAGCCTGCTGTCCTGCCACCCGACGCAGGTTCGTGAAGCCCCCTGCCTCGATCTTTTCTCAGAGGATCTCCGGGTAGGTGGACCTGGGATGCTGCTGGAACTCCTTGGAGGCGGTCGCCAGCTCCTCCCGGTACTTGCAGACCGACTGCACATCTGGGCCGTTCCTCAGCAGCTCGTTATTCTTGCGGGCTTCATAATGGAACTGGGAGTTTTTGATCTCAAACCTGCAGCGGAAGAGAAAAGGCTTCGTTTGCAGGCTCCTCGGGTGCAGGAGTGGTTTGGGGACGGCCCTTTGGAGACCCGGGACGTCCAGAGGCGGTAAAGCAGACAGCAGGTCTATGGAGACGTGGAGTTAGTCTAATGGCAACTGCTGTTCTCTGATGTCTGGGACAGCGATGCTCTGTTTTGGGTTTTGGCCACTGTGTGACACAGAGTGTTGGACTGGGTGGGCCATTGACCTGATCCAATGTGGCTTCTCTTATGTTCTTATGTCTGGGGCAGTGATGCTCTGTCTTCTGGGTGCGTGGGGGGGGGCACAGTGGGAGGGGCTTCTGGAGTTCTGGCCCTGCTGGTGGACCTCCTGATGGCCCCTGGGTTTTGGCCCCTGTGTGACACAGAGTGTTGGACTGGATGGGCCATTGGACTGATGCAACACGGCTTCTCTTGCGTTCTCTAAGATCCTAACCACACCTCACACGCACTGCATGAGAAGGAAACCCATGTAAACAAGGCTGTGTTTAATAATTCTGAACATTTCCCCCTCCCCATCCCGGGGACAAGGAGAGAAAGCTGGAGGGGACTGCAGAGTCCCAGGACGGTTTTCTCCATACGATTCCTATGCTTATTTGTATTTTTTTAAGCAGCTGATTTCCCCTAGGCCTGGATGGCCCAGGCTGGCCCAATCTTGTCAGATCTCAGAAGCTAAGCAGGGTCGGCCCTGGTTAGTACTTGGATGGGAGACCACCAAGGAAGTCTAGGATCGCTATGCAGAGGCAGGCCGATGGCAAAACCACCTCTGAAAGCCTCTTATCTTGAAAAACCTATGGGGATTACCATAAATCGGCTGTCACTTGACGGCACTTTCCACCACCAGTTTCCCCTGGAGGTCAGGGAGGGACAGGGATGATTAGCCGCCAAAGAGAGATACAACAAACGGGAATATGCACAGAGATGTAAAGTGGCCTCTCTAGCTTTCTCTGCTCATCTCCAGTGGGTTGATCACAACTCTTAATGTCCAGAGCAAATCTGGCTACTTTTCATCCTGTGAGGTCACCAGGATCTCGGTCTTACTCAGGGGTCATTTCCTGCAGGAGCGCACAGGAGCGGAGCTCCGCCAGTAAAGAGCCCAGGGGGCGGGCACATGCAACAAGCCCCACCCCCCTGCTCCTAGTAGCCCTCAGTCAGAGCAAGAAGCAGCCAGGTAAGCTGCAGAGCCCCCGGCCCCGGCCCCTTGGTCCAAAACAGTCCAGTGGCACCTTTAAGACCAAGTTTTATTCAGGTACAAGCTCTCCCTCCTCTGCGAGGACAGATTTGCACATTCCCCCCCAATAGCTAGCAATCCAAAACAGTACAGTGGAGCCTGAGCGGTGGGTGTTGCCTTCTGACACACTTCCGGTGATGTCAGGGGGTGTGGCATATGCAAATAAATTATGCTAATGAGTTATGCTAAGGAGCTCTTGCACCTCTTTTTCTACGAAATGACCCCTGGTGAATCACAGATTTGCTCGGGAAAGAGGAGCCAGGCTGGGGTGACGGCTGATGGGTCCAAAGGCAACTCTATTGGGCTCTCTTGCCTCCCCCCCCCCGCCCCTGCTGAAACGGTGGCTGCAATACCGCTCTCTGGCCACCTGTGGTGGTGGTGGCGGCGCTGTGGAGCAGGCCCACCGCTCCTTCCTCCTCCTGGACCTAAGTGCCCCGAGTCCTTTGAGACACCGAGTACCCGCAACCCCTCCCCAGGGGTCCAGACCATGCACTTGCCACTTGGGCTTCGGGCCCCGAGTCCGTTCCAGCTCCTGCTGCCTCTTCAGCTCCAGCAGCCAGGCCTCTTCCTCCCGCAGGCGCTCCAGCCACAGATGTGCCGGCTCTTTCTGATACGGGGACCTTTCGATCGGGGAGCCGCCTGTGGCTCCTTCCGCAAGAGTCTGCAGGAACCTGGGAAGCGGGCGATAAGAAGGCGGGAGTGTTTCCTGCATCCCTCTGCTCCCCTCTGGAACGGCCACTGCCCTGATCGCTACAAGCCGTGAAGGGCCTTCTGCGGGCAACTAGGCAAGGGAGGAAGAGGAGGAGGAAGAGGACAAGGAAGAAGAGGAGGAGGAGATTGGATTTACGCCCCGCCCTTCCCTCGGAGTCTCAGAGTGGCTTGCGATCCCTTTCCCTTCCTCTCCCCACAACTGGCACCCTGTGAGGTAGGTGGGGCTGAGGGAGTTCTTTTGAGAACTGC
>NW_015162514.1:272511-288097 GCF_001447785.1 Gekko japonicus | reverse complement strand
GATTCCCCACTCCTCCACTTGCACCTGCTGATGTGACCTTGGGTCAGTCACAAGCTCTGGCACAGCTGTCCTTGAAAAAGAGCAGTTTGTGTCAGAGCTCTCTCAGCCCCGCCCACCTCACAGGGTGTCTGTTGTGGGGAGGGGAAGGGAAAGGAGTTTGTAAGCCGCCCTGAGACTCCAAGTGAAGGGTGGGGTATAAATCCAATCTCTTTTCTTCTCTCTTCTCTGGGCTGATCCTACATTGAGCAGGGAGTTGGACTAGATGGCTTGTATGGTCCTTTCCAACTCGGTGAGTCTATGATTCTATGACTCATGATGTTCACTCACGGCTGATTAGCCACCATGACTAAATGGATCCTCCAGGTTCAGAGGCAGTGTACCCCCGCATACCGGGAGGAACGTTTTGGCCTCTGAAGCTGTGCTATAGACCTTTCAGGGCTTTGGGTCAGAAGGTGTGGGAAAGAAGACGCCGGACGAGGTGGACCCTTGTTCCAATCTGGCAGAGCTCTTCTCTCGGTCGTTATACCATGGGCGGAAACGCCGCGAGTCTGCAGAGAGACAGGGCAGGCCAAGAGAGGAAAGGAAGCAGAAAGCGGCGGGCTAGGAAAGGAGGAGGTGGGAGAAAACAGAGAAGTTAAAGAATCCCCCAGGGGATCCTCGTTCAGCTAGATAATGAGGAAATCGATTTTTCTCAACCCACACAATTTTGAAGCTGGTGGAAGGGGAAGGAGAATCAGCCGCTAAAGAGCTTGAGATTGGATTTTAAAACATCCCTTTCAAGAGGGAGTTTGCTAAGACTTGTCTGGTGCAATTTAGAATCTGCTGGGCCAAAGGGAAACGTCTTTCCCCACCCACAGCCTCTCTTTAGAAACTGTGCAGAAGGCGGGAGCCACAATTGGTCACTCGGACGCCTGCCTTGATGTGATCCTGGATCCTTACGGCAAGCCAGGCTGGGAAATGCCTGCCGGGGGACCTCTGCAATCAGGGGCTTGATATACTTTCCTTTTGAAGGAAGGCTAAAAACTTTGACGGACACGTTAAAGGCTTATGCAATTATGAATGGCACAGAGTGGATTAAAAAGACCCCGCCCCTTTATAATGACTAAAGGTAAAGGTTTCCCTTGCTCGAAAGCCAGTCGAATCCGACTCTAGGGTTGCGGTGCTCATCTCCGTTTCCAAGCCGAAGAGCCAGCGCTGTCCAAAGACGCTTCCGTGGTCATGTGGCCGGCATGACTAAACACCAAGGCGCACGGAACGCTGTTTATAATGTTCCACTGTTATAATGACTAGCAGTAGCTTTAAAACAAGTAAAAGGAAGACTGGGTTCACACAATGCATAACTATCCTATGGAACTCACTGCCACAAGAGGTGGCGGTTTGTTTAGAAAGCTTTGAAAAAAAGAATTAGATAAATTCCCAGAAGTGGGGTGGTTTTTCAGCTGCTACAGGACACTATAGCTAAATGTTCAGAGGCAGTGTACTCTAGTGTACCAGATGCCTGCATCATACACTGGGGGAGGCTGTGTCCTTCATTCCTCGCTTGCCTCGTTCCAGGCTTCTAGCTGACCACTGTTGGAAACAGGATGCTAGGTGATCCTTTGAGCTGACTCAGCAGAGCTTTTTTGGGAAAGGGGGAGGGGTTTATGACCAGTCAGTCCCTAAGCCAGTGATGGCGAACCTTTTAGAGACCGAGTGCCCAAACTGCAACCCAAAACCCACTTATTGATCGCAAAGTGCCAACACGGCAATTTAACCTGAATACTGAGGTTTTAGTTTAGGAAAAACAACTCATGCATTAACATAAGATGATCCAAACAAAGTAAGGAACGCAATCCCAAATGCTTTCGTTTACTTAAAATTATTTGGCAGAGAATTCCACACTTTCATGATGGTCTGGGCCTGGCTGGGGTGAACCCACTGAGAAGGTTCTGAGTGCCGCCTCTGGCACGCGTGCCATAGGTTCGCCACCACTGCCCTAAGACTTCCTCTTACCGTTCATTGAGCTCCTGGGCCATGGGCGAGGATATGGCAGCAGAAGGCAAACTGTAAGGACTCCAAGAGTCGTTCGGCACTCCCCTCCCAGTCGCCTGGCTGGGGGCGTCGGATCTGCCGGCCAAAGATCCTGGCCTGTATATCCTCCATCGCGACTGCCGGCCGGATCCGTTCTTCTTCCTGCCACCTCTGGGTTTCCCAAGCTGCGGCAGAGGCTGAGCGCAGGCGTTCGCCTTGGCCGAATTTGGTCTCCAGACGGGCCTCGGGGACTGAGATCGAGACCGGAGCCAGCGGGAGCGTTTGGAAGCCGGGGAGAAGGACTGCGAGCAGCCGGCTTCGGAACGGCCGAGGCTCAGGGAACGGCCTCTGTCGGGGGACGGCGGTGCCCGTTCAGGGGAGCGAGACCTGACGGGGATCTTAGGGGGCAAAAGGGACTTGACGCCAATCACGTGAGGAGCCCCCAGCTTCAATGGAAAGGCAATATCAGTAGAAGGCACGGAGTTCCAAGTACCAATCTCACTTCCTAGCATTCCTGCCACCCGGTCGGCTGAGGACAAGGTAAAAGTTGGAAGGCCCAAGTGGGTCAGGGCTGAATAATCTCCTAAGGATCTGAGGAGGCCTTTTGGCTTCAAGAACCATTCTGATTCTGCGGGTGGCTTTGGTGACCCTCCAATGATGGATTCCCCAGAGCTCCCTGAAGGAGCCTCTGGCCAGCTCAAAGGACTTGAGTCACTGGACAGAACCGAAATGTCATCTTCGTCGGAGCGGAAGCTCAGACTGGAGGCCAAGCTGTCCACTTGGACTTTAAGCTTCCTCAAGCTCTCTTCCAGTTCATCAATGGTTGGGGTCTCCATGGTGTAGTGAGGTGGATAACCTAAGGAAAAGTATGCATTTAAGAAGGGCCAAGCTAAGATTTTTGTGCATTCTCATTTTTTTTTTTAACCTGTGTGTTCCTGTTGTTTCAGGGGGTTTCTTCTGTCCCATACATGTTTTCTCCCTCTAGTGATCGATTTGATATTATATCATTTTACATTCAGTGTTATCTCCCTGCAGATTTAAACTGTATAAGAAAGAGCCAGAAAATTATTTATTTACTTACAACAAAGACCCTTTTGCTCAAATCCTTTTCAGAGGGCTTGCAGCAACAGATTCAAATAAAGCTAGATGCATATGCTGGACATACTGCGATGTAAAATCGAATCGACCACTAGAGGGAGCAAAGAACATACGGGAAAGACAAAAAACCCAAAGCGACAGAAACACACAAGTGGGGAAGACGAGAATGCGGGAAAGCCCCAAGATGTGGCCCTCTAAGACACTTTTATCTGTCACTCGGAGACCTACCAAATTCTAATCAAGGGATCAAAACGTTGGCATGTTGCTCACAGTTTCACTGTAAGAAAGAGCCAGAAAACTATTTATTTACTTACAACAATGACCCTTTTGTTCAAATCCTTTTCAGAGGGCTTGCGGCAACAGATTCAAATAAAGCTAGATGCATCCAGATGCCTAGTTTAAATGTTGTTAATTTAAAATGGGCATGGAACCAGTTTTGGCTAGGTTCCTGGCTCCTCTATTTTCTCTTCTCACACAGAGGATGATGAACAGAGATTAACTCCGGTTTCCTGCAGAGCAAGAATGGCCTTGTGTTTGCAAAAGACTGACCCGTCCCAAGGAAGGACGACTGGGGACCCTTCCCCAGGGGAATCTTTTGAAACCTCTGATTTCAAACCTAGTTCAAATGATGGTTTACTATGGCAAAACATATCAAGACCGGCTGCAGTCTTTAAGATGCACTTTTTCAGGGGCATCCAGGATGGCCCTCCTGCTTACTGTGACCCTCCCCCATGGCTTTCTACTTTGCTTCTTCTTTGTAAGAACTGAATCCTTCCGTATTTTTGCAGGGTTTCACGTTGCTTTGCAGTGAATGTATGCATTTTTCAAAGTTTTTTGTCCACCAGTAAGTCAGCGTTATACACATAAAGGTACGTTCGCGATATAAACCAATCTCGAAAACTAGCGGCAAAAAAGTGGAAAACTGAAACCAAAAACAGAAATATCCCTCTGACCATTTAACTGAGCAGACCTGATCACAGTCAAAGGCCGTCAGATGGTCCGAATAACATGTTCCTGCATTCGAGGCAATGTACCTTTTGATTTCATCATGAACTCATCCGATAGCTATGAGCCAGGAGTCTCATCGGGCCTGTAGCTACAGTGGGGCCTCGTGGGGCCTGGCCCCCTGACATACTGCCAAGGCCCCCTGACTTACTGCCAAGGCCCCCCGACTTCCCATCTAATCCGGCCCCCCCAAAACAGTGAAAGGGAGAGAAAAGAGCCTTGTATTTGTTTTGCATTTGGTTCAGAGGTCTGTGGGCTGACAAACCGTTTGGGAACAGTGATGCATTGTTTATTCTGGCTGAAGAGTGTGTGTGTGTGTATGTCCCCCACAAAAAGTTTTGCTAATGGGTGCCCCACAAAGAAAAAAGGTTGCCCCACAAACTGAAAAATCCCAGCTACGGCCCTGAGCCTCATCCCTAACTCTGCAGAAGGTCCAGTTCCCCCACATGTGCAAATCCCCACTTTTAGAAACAGAGACATTACCTGCTCTCGCTACTATAACTGATCTCCAGATGACCGAGATCAGTCCCCCTGGAGAAAATGGATGCTTTCAAGGGGGGCTCTATGGCCTTGTACCCTGCTGAGGCCCCTCCCCTCCGCAAACCCTGCCCAATTTAGACACCCCCCCCAAATCTCCAGGTATTTTCCAGCCCAGAGCTGGCAACCCTATCTGTGCCTCTTACCAATTTCTCCCTGATCCAGCGATGATCTGCCCAAGATCCCATTGTGAAGAGTATGGCTCCTTCCAAAGCCGGGGAAACTGAGGTTGTGTGTTGTGCTGGTTCTTTGCCTGTTGCTCAGAAACTCCTTTGGTGCCTCCCTGTAAAAGAAATAACCCGATGTCTCTGTGTGTTTTTCATTTCATACTGATGGGTGCCCGTTACTCCTCAAACCGGAGTTTATTTACTTCATTTATAGTTTGCCCTTCTCGGTCAGAGTCGAGGCACACCACAAAATGTCAAAATAATGCAACATAAACACTGTAATACCGTCCGCTATACTGGGGTACAAAGTCAGAAAAAGCATCCAAAAGAATGAGTAGAATCCATATCATAAACAATGCAATAAAAATCAGAGCAGTTGATCTCACGACGGCGACACTAGGTCAGAATTAGTACACCTGTAAGTGGGTTCTAGATTCAGTCAAGCCTGAACTCTCCCTAGAAGCTAAAATGACCAAACTGACGCTATTGTACTTTGGTCACGTTATGAGAAGACAAGAGTCACTGGGAAAGACCATAACACTAGGAAAAGTTGAAGGCAGCAGGAAAAGAGGAAGACTCAACATGAGATGGATGGACTCAGCCAAGGAAGCCACAAGGACCTGGCAGGAGGTGATGGGAAAGATCTCTCTGCCTGAGATCCAGGAGAACTGTAAAGATGGGCTGTGGCTCAGTGGTAGAGCATCTGCTTGGCATGCAGAAGGTCCCAGTTTCAATCCCCAGCATCTCCAGTTAAAAGAGATCAGGTAGGAGGTGATGGGAAAGACCTGTCTGCCTGAGACCCTGGAGAGCCGCTGCCGGCCTGCGTAGACGATACTGACCTTGCTGGACCGAGGGTCTGATTCAGCAGAAGGACAGACTCATGTATCAATCCTGTAACCAGTCTGCAAGACCTGAAAATGTCTGTTAATGGCGGGACGCTTTGTAGGTCATTAATACATAGGGTCGCCATGAATCAGAGACGACTTGCCGGCACTTAACACACACACACACACTGCATTCAAAGAACCACAGAACTTGTTCCACTTGCCCAAGAGAGGTGGTTTCTTGAACAACAGCCCTCTCTCTCTCACACACACACATCGAACAACAGCCCTCTCTCTCACACACACACACACACAAAACATGACACTCTTCTTTTGAAACTGAAAGCAGTTTCAAAACTGGTTTGTGCTATGGTCGGGAGATCTGCTATTCAAAAAGGGAAAAGTCAAAAACAGCACTGGCCACCCCCAGAGCTACAGGTCACCTAAAGTAGCTTTGTGGATCCAGGCCACAAAGGTGAGATGTGATCATCAATATAGATAGTTTCATCACCATTTAGATAGCACCACCTATGGGCACAGCACTCTATAAGAAGGCAGTTCTCTATCCCGAGAAGCCTACAACGGAGAATTTCAGGCTAGGAAAATGAAGGAAGTGGAGGAAAGGTGAAACAGGGTAAGAATTTGACTGTTATTCCAGTAACATATTCTTCGGCATAGCCCTATGAAGGGGGCAACCAGGGATTCATGTCAAAGGCTTCACTGAAAGGGGGGTGGGGTTGACGGAAGATGTGAGTATAGAGACCTCTAATGCAGGTTATCTGGGAGGCATGTCTGAGAGGCAGCGAGGGAGAAAGGGCAGAGTCTCATGTACTCCAATGCAGCTAAAGGCTGTTGTGTATTGTTGAAACCAAGTGACAGAGATGAATTACTTACTCTGTTCCTTGTACAGCCAGTGCAAACAATTGAGTGCCTATGTCAATAGTTCTGAACTGTATTCAGGATGTCAGGTCCCTATGGGAAAGCTCCCTGTCTGTACTCTGCAAACAACCTGATTATGCCGCTCATTTGCTGTCGGCTTGGTTTAATCTCACCAGAATCTTGGATACTTTAAAAGAACTGCTCTTATAAGAAGTCAGTTTCAGAGAGTAGGTCAAACAGACGTGTTAACTCTTGTATTTGTATGCTAATTTGCTGCTGTTCACAAGTCTTACCAACTGTTTTAATCCAATTTCAGCTATACTTATTACCCAGTTACTTATGCATCTGGACTCTAACTAGCTCTTCCTGGCAACTAAGCCCCCCACACCTATATTTAAGGCTTGGGGAAAACTGCTTCTATGTATCCAATAAAGTGTGCATGCACACAAAAGTTTATACCCAGAATTAAACGTTGTTGGTCTTAAAGATGCCACTGGATGCAAACTTTGCTCTAACTAGGGGTTGTTTTTTTTCTGGGGGAACATACTAGAACAGACTTTTGGAACCTCTTCGACAAAATTCTTTTAAAAATATTTAAAAGTTCACGAGTTTTTAGTATACAGAGTGGAAACATAAGAGAACATAAGAGACGCCAATGTTGGATCAGGCCAAAGGCCCATCCAGTCCAACACTCTGTGTCACACAGTGGCCAGAAATACCAGGTGCCATCAGGAGGTCCACCAGTGGGGCCAGGACATTAGAAGCCCTCCCACTGTTGACCCCCCCAAGCACCAAGAAGACAGAGCATCACTTGCCCCAGAGTCCCTATCTATACCGTGTGGCTAATAGCCACTGATGGACCTCTGCTCATTTCCCTCCTGAGAGTTATGGCATCTCTCTCTCTCTTTTTTTTTTTAAAAGGCCTGCTTCTAACATATATTAATATTATACATTAGCCACCTCCTCAATTGGCTCTTTGTTGTTGCTCAGTCACACAGTCGAGTCCGACTCTTCGCGACCCCATGGACCACATCACGCCAGACCCCATTGGCCACAAATTGCTCTTACAAAGGCAGAAAAGCCGGACAGAAATTTTGTAAAATAATCGAAACAAATATTATGTATAGATACTGTAGTGGCGTATTTCCTACGCTGAATCACTGCTCTCAGCCATGCACGCGAGGAGCCCTTACGAGTAAAATTGTATTTTTAAAAAACGAACGATATTCTTAAAGTTACATGGGCATGTATTTTACAATATGTACTTAAACATATATCTTGCTCAATCAAACCTGCGATTCTCAAAGGGGGAATTGCAGGAACAGAAGTAGGGTCGCCACCCTCCAGGTAGCACCTGGAGATCTCTCAGTATTACAGCTGATCTCCAGATCCAAATGGCTGGAGAAGACGGCTGCTATGGAGGCTGGACTCCCCGGCTACTTCCCAGCCCAGGGGTGGCAACCCAAAGACACAGCCCCACAAAATCTCTCTGAATTTAAAGCCACCTCCAGATCGTTCTGCCTCTCCCCCACCTCCACTTCACGGGTCTCTATTATGCACCCCACCGCCCAGCTCCGCAGTCCCCCCGCACCTGCCGGCGGCTCCACGTCCCCGTACCAGCAGAGCGGCCGCCGCCTCCTCCATTTGCAGGCTTGCCCCGTAGCATCAGCTGCATCCTCCTTAGCAACGCCATCAACACTCCCGTCGCTAAGGAGAAGGACCGCCTCCTCTCGTTCTCCTCAAACGCGCTCGAACTGACCCTCCGCGCTCCCCGTCTCCACTCTCAGAACTTCGCCGCCTTTTCGTTTTCCCTTCTCCCCCCCCGCCCTTATTTCCAATCGTCCCCCAATCGCAACCCTTTCTCGCCAGCGCCGTCCAACGCGAGAACCAATCAAAAGGAGGGAAGCGGGACCACGTGCTATCAAAAAAAAACCCCGGCGTTCTACTTTGACATAGAGGCGGGAGCGAAAGATACAGAATAAACTTCCGATTAAAGTTTATTCTGTGTATTTCGCTCCCGCATCGGCACGCTCTAGACTCGTGTAGGTATACAGTGAAGCCGCTTTTACGACACAGCGGGGAAACCGGTTCACGTTCCGAGACCGGAAGTCTTCACACGGACCATGCTTCCTCGAATTCTAACTCTATACCCCGTCCGAGCTGTTCACCAATGAGCGTTCGGCAGAGGCCGGAAGAGGCGTGTCGGCGCGTGCGCAGAGGAAGCGGCACGGTCTCCGCGTGGGGAGCCGGGGTTTCCTGCCTGCCGGCGGAGCGCAACTCGAAGCGACGGCGGGACCATGTCGTGGCTCTTCGGGCTGAACCGGGGCGGGGGCGGCGGCGATCTAGGCCCGGGGGTGGGCTCCGGGATGCCTCCCCTGCCGCCTCCTCCTGGGGGCTCCCCCGGGGACGCGGCGGGCGAAGGGGGCCGCCCCAAGGACAAATGGAGCAACTTCGACCCCACTGGGCTGGAGCGCGCCGCCAAGGCCGCCAGGGAGCTCGACGCCTCTCGTGAGTCCAGTCGGGCCTGGCTGGGAGGGAAGGGAGCGGAAGAAGGCTGCGCAGGGCCCGAAACCCCTTTCCAAGGGGAGGCGGGGGGAGCCCGCCCGCCAGCCAGTCTCCGAGGAGTCCCCATCAGTGTTTCCTCTAAGCTGAGTTAGCGTGAGCTAGCTCACAGTTTTTTAGCCTCCAGCTCACACATTTTTGTTTCAGCTCAGGAAGGAGGGCTCCAGAGGAAACTAATTTATGTAGCAGCCAAATCACTGGCTCACAACTTTAATGCCAGTAGCTCACAAGGTAGAATTTTTGCTCACGAGACTCCACAGCTTAGAGGGAACATTGGTCCCCATGGGATGGGAAATACCTGGAGATTTTGGAGGAGGGGAGGGAGCTGAGGAGGTTGAATGCTAAAGAGTCCACCTGTCAAAGCGGCCCTTTTCTCCCGGGGAACCGATCTCTGTGATCTGCAGAATGGCAACCCTGTATCTAGTGCATGGCGCTCTTGAGTGAGAATCACACCTGCTCTGGTTTGTAACAGATCTCTTGTCTTTTGCTCATACCAGTATGCGACAAACAAGCTGATGACCGCTGGTCTCTCATGTGCGTATAAATATGTTGTAATCGAGGCTCCGTCTAAGTTGTGGAGTCCTGCGAGCCAAAATTATACTTGTTGAGCGCCTGGCATTAAAGTTGTGAGCGGGCGATTTGGCTGCTGCGTTTGCTCTGGAGCCCTCCTTCCTGAGCTAAGACAAAAATCTGTGAGCCGGAGGCTAAAAAACTGTGAGCTAACTCACACTAACTCAGCTTAGAGAGAACAGTGGTTGTAATGCCGGGAGATCACCAGGCCACACCTGGAAGTTGGCAACCCTAGTTCTGCTTCTAAAGGAGATGGCCAGGAAAGGGTTGATCATTCCCTCAAGTTAGCTGTGTGTGTCTGTTGCAGTGAAATTAAACAGGAGACCGTGGTCCCTTTTAATGCCATTGAGTCCAGCTTTCAGGAATGATAAACAGATTGCATTTTCAGGGAAGCCACTGAATTTCTAATTTAGAAAAAGGTTAACTACATCTCGTTAACACACACATCTCCCCTGCCCCGGATATGAGGAGGGGAGAGGGTGGAGAGCTTAGATTTTGCCCCTCCACCTCCCAAAAGGAAGCTGGTTCCAATGTCAAGAAAAGGTTAACACAATATTCTACCCCGGGAACTGTTTCTAGATACTGGCTGGGACAAAGCAGCTCAGCTGGGTGGGGATCTTCTATCTGAATCGAAGGATGCTGCTTCAAGTGGCAAGGAAAGGGTTAAGGTTTCTTTGCTTCTGGAACCCTGCTTAAGTGCTAGGATGAGGGCAATAGGAGTGAAGGGGGCTCTGGTGAGAGCAAAGCTTATGTCAAGGGAGAAGCTTCAAGAGGGGAGGGTTGTAGCTCTCTGCTTGGCATGCAGGAGGTCCTGAGTTCAATTCCCGGCATCTCCTCTTAAAAGGCCCACGTAGTAGGTGATGTGAAAAATCTCCACCTGAGACCCTGGAGAGCTGCTGCCGGTCTGAATAGACAATATCGACTTTGATGGTCTGATCCTGTATAAGGCAGCTTCATCTGTTCAAGAACCAGGAGATTGTTAATTGGATCTCCGGGGAGTTCAGTTTACACTGGAATCACTCGGCATGCAGTTTGCACTGTGAATCACGCAGCTTTCCCCAAGGCTGTGGCGAAGGTCTGGTTTACATCTCTGCAGTTTAGCAAAACAGAACACCCCTGCCATTTAATATCATGTGTGCACATCTGAGGGGCAGACTTTTTGCCTGGGAAACTGTATGCCGCTATGAGCCAACCTTGAACCAGCTTCGGTGTCGAAGATTGAGGTGTTGTGTCCTGAGGAACGAACACCCAGTGGCTCCTTTCAGAAGTGGCATTCGGCAGCCTTGGTGTGATACAGCTGAGATGTGTCTTCTTCCTGGGATTGCAGACGGGTTGCGTCAGTTCCTTGCAGCTAGTTGCCCTTTGACCTCATAGTACTCACATGACCCAGTTTACGCTGTAAATGTGTAGTCAATGGCAGCAGCCGTGCCAAAGCAAATTCCTTTCTTAGCTGGGCAAAACTTGATGGATTACAGTCTGTGGTTCTGCAAGAGACTTGTTCAGTGAAATTGCTGGTTTTTCCCAGTTCCAATCTCTCTCCACACAGAGCACTGCAGAGCTGAGAAAGACCTCAGAGAGACGTCCAGTGGCAGAGGGCATGTTTTGCATGCAGGAGGTTCCGTATGGAATTCCTGGCATCTCCTGTCTTTCATCTTACCAATTTGGGAGAAAAGCTTTCTTTTCGTGAGAACGTGCCTCCCAAAGCGACAATTAGGAGATAGCCGAACAATCCCATTAGTTACAAAGCAGCTTTGTGTTCTCGCTTTGGGGTCTGAGCGCCGTCTCCACAAGGCAAGGCTAAAGAGCTTAGGAATTTTCAGTTTAGCGAAAGACAGGATCGATGCTCCCTCTAAGCCAGGGGTGGCCAAACTGTGGCTCAGAAGCCACATGCGGATCTTTCACACATATTATGCAACTCCTGGCAGGGTGGTTGGGGAAGCGAAATATCACCAGCAAATAAATATCATTGGACAAATAAATATTATCAATATCTGCTTTTACTGCTTTTGTTATTATTTCTGGCAGTCTCATTTAATGTTAATCTCAAGCAAATTTGCATATTTCTCAGTAAAAACATGTAATATTTGTCCATGTCTTGTGGCTCTCAAACATCTGATGTTTATTCTGTGTGGCTCTTATGTTAAGCAAATTTGGCCACCCCTGCTCTACGCTATGGAGTCCTGTGAGCAAAAATTCTACACTGTGAGCTACTGGCATTAAAGTTGTGAGCAAGCGATTTGACTCCTGCATAAACTAATTTGCTCTGGAGCCCTCCTTCCTGAGCTGAGACAAGAATGTGTGTGCTGGAGGCTAAAAAACTGTGCCCTAGCTCACACTAACTCAGCTTAGAGAGAACGCTGGACAGGATACAGATCTTTGAAACTGTGCATGGTGTGGAGGAAAGAGAATTTTTCCTCTCTCTTTTCCCAAATATTAAAAGTCAGCAGTGGGAGACCAATGAATTTTATGGGAAACAAGCAAGGTGAAAAAAAACCCCAATATTTCTTAGCACAGCACATGATTGTCTTGTGGAACTCACTGTCACAGGACGTTGGGACCACCAGTAGCATAGGTGGGTTTAGTAAGGGATGAGACAAATTTCTGATGAATAGGCCATCATTTATGGTGATGTATCTTGAATTAAATGGGGCTGCGGTGGCTCAGGTGGTTAAGATGCTGAACTATAGACCGGAAGGTCGGTAATTCAGCAGTTCGAGACCCGAGTGCCACATGACGGAGTGCGCTCCCATTCGAAAGCAAGAAATTGGAAGTAGATAAATAGGTACCGCTTCAGTGGGAAGGTAACAGCGTTCCGTGTTCTTCGAGAAAGTTAACAGCTTTTCGCTTTGCCCGCTCGCGTGAGATGTATCCATTGGTTCATGCTTACCGGGAGGATGTTTGATTCTAGTATAAGTCAGAGGCCCTCATATTAGCAGCCATCCCTGACACAAGCTGTAAATGTGTCTCTAGTACTGGATTTATCAATAAACAGTTATCTTCTTATGAAGCCCTGTGTTGAGTAACCTGACTAAGGACCCTGACAATGCCCCCCAGTCTATTAATTTAAGACCGCGTCTTTAGTGGCTCTTTAGTGCTACCTGGCTGGGGAGTGTGCCAGTCTTTTCCCGATCTTCAGGGGTTTTTTAGTTCCTGGATTCTCCGTGGATCAGGTTTGCAGTACTGGGAGCGATGGGGAACCCAGTTTAAATCTGGAGAGCCTCGTGCTGGGTTCCGGTCCTCCGGCTGTCTTGTAGAAGGGTGTTGTGGGGTTGACCTGCCACTGGGAGAAACTTGACCAGCCACGTTCTTGTTTCCAGGCCACGCAAAGGAGGCCCTCGGCATGGCCCAGATGCAAGAGCAGACGCTGCAGCTGGAGCAGCAATCCAAACTGAAGGTGGGTCAGAATCTGGGGAACGGAACGAATCCAGCTCGGACTTCTTTGCAGGACCGTGCTGGGCATGCCAAAGGTTCCAGATCCAGTCCCTGGCATTTGCAGTTAAAAGGCTGTCGGTTAGAGGGAGCCACGCCAGTGCTCTTCGCCTAGGCCACAGAGCCAGTGTGGTGGTGGGTGGGGTATTGGGAAGCTGGACTAAGCTCTAGGAGACCCAGGTTCGAATCCCCACTCTGCCCTGAAAGTTCGTTGGGTGACCTTGGGCCAGTTACTTAGCCTGACCTACCCCACAGGGTGGTTGTTCTGCGGATCAGTTGGAGGAGGAAAGAATGATGCTGTGAGCTGCTTTGGGTCCAGGAGAAAAGCGAGGTATAAATGTCATAAACAAATGGGGAGATACCGCCAATCAGTGCAGAGGATGCTGAGCGGACCAGTGCTCTGTCATGGTAAACGGTGTTCCCTTCTATCTCTGGCTTCAAATCTGGGTTCTAGAGATTCCTTACTATTAGGGGGAGCTTTGATCTCCTTCTGTGTTTGGCCCTGGTCTAATTCTGGTCTACCACCTAGGCATTCGTGGAATATTTCATAATATCTAAGCCACGTCTGAATACTAACACAGTACCTTTTTTGGCCAAGACGTACATTAGCAAGTATGGAGCTATTGGCCCGATCCTCCTGGGAGGGTGCATTTTCCACCACCACCCTTTTCCTCTGCAGACCCCAGTGTTCGTGCTTGGGGTCCTTTGAACCCTGGATGTAGTGTTTATGTGGGGACGTAGTGGGGTATGACAGGAGGATGGGAAGTCTGATCCATCAGCTCCATTCTCCTTGCAGCACCTGTTGGGTACAAGCTATCATTCGAACGTCTGCATGCTTATAAAATAGCCACCTGCTTGCTCGCTTCTGGCGAGCTCAGATTGCCTACAGGCGAACATGAGCGGCCGTTTTTGTAAATCAGATTAGAGCTCTATTTTCCAGATTGCTGATGTGCCGCGCATGATTTCTATTGGTACACAAGGGGGGCAGGGTTTTTTTTAAGTGGGCCAGTAAATGGTATTTGGAGCTGTGGTGGCTCAAGTGGTTAAGACGCTGAACTGCAGGCTGTGGAAGGTCGGTAGTTCAGCGGTTCAAGACCCGGGTGCCGCATGACGGAGTGAGCTCCCGTCTCTAGTTCCAGCTCCTGCCAATCTAGCAGTTAGAAAGCAAGAAATTGCAAGTAGACAAATAGGTACCACTTCAGTGGGAAGGTAACAGCGTTCCGTGCACCTTGGTGTTTAGTCATGCCGGCCACATGACCACGGAAACGTCTTCGGACAGCGCTGGCTCTTCGGCTTTGAAACGGAGATGAGCACCGCAACCCTAGAGTCAGATTCGACTGGCTTTCGAGCAAAGGAAACCTTTACCTTTTTAAATGGTATTTGCCTGACGGGAAAGGGTAGCATCCTGCTTTCCCTCTTTCTTGTTTTTCTGTTTGTGCTGTCTCGGTCTCCCACAACTTCCCCGTGATCTCAATCTTCCAGGAGTACGAGGCTGCCATAGAGCAGCTGAAAAATGAACAGGTCCGGATCCAAGCAGAAGAGAGAAGAAAAACGCTCGGTGAGGAGACAAGGCAGCAGCAAGCGGTAAGGAGGGGTGTAGGATTTGAGTAGAGAGGAGATGATAGACACATGGCAAGGGCAACAGAGCATCTCTGTTGGGTCCGCCCAACGGGCCGTCTAAGTCCAGCATCCTGTTTCACATGGTAGACTGGCTTTGATTCATCCAGTCGGGGGGGGGGGGGGGGGGGTTTGGCATTGCCAAACTACAGCCGTGCTATACCCACTCTTGCGAATGCACATGTATACTGCGCTTTCAACCATATCTCTTTTGATGGGGGTTCCCTTTGACCAGCAATCCAGGTCTTTTTGTGTGGCTTTTTTTTGAAAACCGGCGCTCTTTGTTTTCTTGTGTTTAACCCCCCCGCTTCCCGTCATGTCGTGTTCCCGCAGAGAGCGCAGTACCAAGACAAGCTGGCCAGGCAGCGATATGAAGACCAACTACGGCAGCAGGTGAGTCCCTCGGCCGCCTCTTCACTCCTGAGAGTGTAACTTCCTCCTTCTTGGCCTCTGTGTACCCACAGCAACCTTGACCTGGAAGGCCCAGGCTAACCACGTCGCGGAAGCTTAGCAGAGTCAGCCCGGTTTAGTACTTAGATAGGACACAGCAAGGAAGTTCCAAGGTTGCTAGGCAGAGGCAGGCCATGGCAAACCACCTCTGAATGTCTCTTCCCCTAAGAACCCTGCGGGGTCATTCTAAGTTGGCTGCAGCTTGACAGTGTGCAGTTATCAGGGGTCATTTCCTGCAGGAGCGCACAGGAGCGGAGCTCCGGCAGTAAAGAGCCCAGGGGGCGGGTACATGCAACAAGCGCCACCCCCTGCTCCCAGCAGCCCTCAGTCAGAGCAAGAAGTAGCCAGGTAAGTTGCAGAGCCCCCCCCCCGGCCCCCCGGTCCAAAACAGTCCAGTGGCACCTTTAAGGCCAAGTTTTATTCAGGTACAAGCTCTCC
>NW_015162514.1:267577-272500 GCF_001447785.1 Gekko japonicus | reverse complement strand
GAGGCGGGTCGCGCTACACATGCCCCCCCCCCCCCCCCAAATAGGTAGCAATCCAAAACAGTCCAGTGGAGCCTGAGCGGTGGGTGTTGCCTTCTGACACACTTCCGGTGTTATCAGGGGGTGTGGCATATGCAAATGAGTTATGCTAAGGAGCTCCTGCACCTCTTTTTCTACGAAATGACCCTTGGCAGTTATCATGCCCCGGCCTGGGTGGCCAAGGTCTTCCAGTTCTTGGAATCTGAGCAGCATTGGCTCTGGTTAGCATTTGGATGGGAGACCACCAAGGAAGTCCAGGGTCGCAAGACAGAGGCAGGCGCCATCTGAACATCTGGACATGCATTAACGGAAGCCTTGTGTCCAGATCACGGGAGGTGGTCGTTCCGCTCTGTTCTGCTATGGTCAGGCCTCACCTGGAGTCCTGTGTCCAGTTTTGGGCACCACATTGTAGGAAGGATGTTGACAAGCTCGAGCGTGTCCAGAAGAGGGCAACCAGGATGGTGAGAGGGTTGGAATCCAAGTCTTACGAGGAAAGGCTGAAAGAGTCGGGTCTGTTTAGCCTGGGGAAGAGAAGACTTAGAGGGGACATGATCGCAGTCTTCAAGTATTTGAAGGGCTGTCATGTAGAAGATGGAGCAGATCTGTTCTCTCTTGCTCTGGATTGCAAGACTAGATCTAATGGGTGGAAATTACAAGGGAGGCGTTACCGGTTAAATATCAGGAGAAACTTCCTAACTGTAAGAGTGATTGAGCAGTGGAACAGTCTGCCTCAGGAGGTGGCGGGTACTCCTTTGCTGGACGTTTGCAAGCGGAGGCTGGACGACCATCTTTCGGATATGTTGTAGGGCTATCTTTCGGCTATGCTCCTGCAGAGTGCAGGGGGTTGGACTAGATGACCTGCAAGGTCCCTTCCAACTCTAACATTCTATGATTCTATGATCTCTTGCCTTCTTCTGAACCTCTTGTTCAAAACGCCTTCTGAACATCTCTTGGCAAACCTCTTAACGTCCCTGGCCTTGATAACCCTACAGGGTGGCCATAAGTCAGCTGTTACTGGATGGAACTTTCCACTGCCACCTCTACCAAGAAATACCCATGACAGCAAAGTCCATCTTTGCACTGCTGGGAAATGTGTGGGTGGGACTGGAGCGAGAATCAACCAGAATTCTCAAGATAGGATACCTGTGAAGTGAGACGCGAGACGATCAGGTGGTTGGAATAGTTTCCGAATCGGAAATCGTTTCCATTTTTTATCAAGCAGGGAGCTGGTGGCTTTGGCGAGCCCTGTTGTGTCTGTTTGCCCGCAGAGGTGCTTCCCTCCAGCGGAAGGCGCTTTCCTCTCTGAGCATCTGGCCTTCCGCCAGACTAAAACATTCCCACTAGTGGAACAGCCTTGCTGAGTCCGATCTTGCCTGTCCTTTGTCTGTTGAGAGCTAGTTTTTTTAAAAAATGCTCTTTTATGAGTGAGATGCATATACGGTAGAACTCGCCATTCCTCAAATGACAGCGCCCCCGCCTTCCGCCTCCCTGGCAGTCAGAGCTCATTTGCGGACTGTGGTTTTCTCTTGGCAGCAACTTCTCAATGAGGAGAACCTGAGGAAGCAGGAGGAGTCGGTTCAGAAGCAGGAAGCCATGAGGCGCTGTAAGACCACAATTTCTTGTCTCTTTCCCTTCTGGAGGCAAAGCAAGATTACCGAGGCCTTGTCTCCCCATCTCCCCAACACTCAAACCACTTGCAGCTACGGATTGAGGCCTCTGCATGCCATTGGATCAAGGAGAGTAGAAAGCCTTCTGTGTCTCAGGAGGCAGTTTGGTGTAGTGGTGAAGAGCAGCGGACTCTAATCTGGGAGAACCGGGTTTGATTCCCCACTCCTCCACATGCAGCTGCTGGTGTGACCTTGGGTCAGTCACAAGTTCTCTCGGAGCTGTTCTCTCAAGGGCAGTCCTCGAGAGAGCTCTCTCAGCCCCACCTACCTCACAGGGTTCCTGTTGTAGGGAGAGGAAGGGAAGGAGATGGTAAGCTGCTCTGAGACTCCCAAGTGAATGGCGGGGTATAAATCCATCTTCTTAAGTGCAGCTCCCCCCCCCCAGCCATTTGAGAAGAATGCAAAAGTGGGGGGGGGGTGGAATGTTTCTATGGGAAATGTTTCTTTGTCTAACAGTGTATCAAGAGAGCAACTGACCCAAAAGTTACTTAATTAAGGGGGGGGGGTTACACCTGGATCTCCCTGGCCCTGGGCTCACACTCCGACCGCTATACCACCCTAGCTGTCTGCAGAATATTTGTTCTCTTATTAGCTCTGATACCTAAACGAAACCTCCACGAAGAGAGGCAGTGCACCTTTAAAGAGGAGGTGGAGCTTAGGGCCAAGCAGGAGGTAGCCGCTGTCTTTTAACTTTTTATAATTTTATTAAAGAAATGTAGACGCCACCTTACTGGACCCGCAGGGTGGTTTCCGACTGGTCTTCATGACCTGTCCATTCGGCAGGTACTTATGAAGCTCAAAGTGCTGAGTTAAGCAGAATTTTGGTTTGATCCAGCAAGACGCTTCTTGCCATCCGAAGGATCTTGCTACCCACCCCGTAGGTGCCTTGTTCCCTATTCCTTGCAGGGCTGCAGAACCCCGCGTGTTCCTTCTTTCTTTGTTTTTATTCCCCCAATCCCCAGTTTCCTGCCCAGTGTCCCAAATTATTGCCAGTAACCCCGTGTTTCATCCCCAGCTACGGTGGAGCGGGAAATGGAGCTTCGGCACAAGAACGAGATGTTGCGCATCGAAGCCGAGGCCAGAGCCCGGGCAAAGGCCGAACGGGAGAACGCGGACCTGATCCGAGAACAAATCCGGCTGAAAGCAGCCGAGCACCGCCAGACGGTGCTGGATTCCCTCAAGTATGTTTATACCTGTTGATGCATCATGTATGACAGAAGTGTCCTGGCTTCCCCTATTGGTTAAGTGGTTTGTTTTGGAGCTGCGGTGGCTCAAGTGGTTAAGACGCTGAACTGCAGGCTGTGGAAGGTCGGTAGTTCAGCAGTTCGAGACCCAGGTGCCGCATGACAGAGTGAGCTCCCGTCTCTAGTTCCAGCTCCTGCCAACCTAGCAGTTCGAAAGCAAGAAACTGCAAGTAGATAAATAGGTACTGCTTCGGTGGGAAGGTAACAGCGTTCCGCGCGCCTTGGTGTTTAGTCATGCCGGCCACATGACCACGGAAACGTCTTCGGACAGCGCTGGCTCTTTGGCTTGGAAACGGAGATGAGCACCGCAACCCTAGAGTCGGATTCAACTGGCTTTCGAGCAAGGGAACCTTTACCTTTACCTAATACCATTTGACTTGGATGGCCCAGGCTAGCCTGATCTCGTCAGATTTCAGAAGCTAAGCAAGGTCGGTCCTGATTAGTATTTGGATGGGAGGCGGCCAAGGAAATCCCGGGTCGCTACCTAGATCACTTCTGTATGTGTTTTGCCCTGTTGTTTGGATGGCCCAGTCGAGCCCAATCACGTCAGATCCCAGAAGCTAAGCAAGGTCGGCTAAGCGAGGTCAGTCCTGATTAGTATTTGGAGGGGAGGCGGCCAAGGAAATCCCGGGTCGCTACGTAGATCACTTCTGTACGTGTTTTGCCCTGTTGTTTGGATGGCCCCGTCGAGCCCAATCACGTCAGATCCCGGAAGCTAAGCAAGGTCGGCCCTGGTTGGCGTTTGGATGGGAGACCACCGGGGCAGCTGAGGGGGTCGCGATGCAGAGGCAAGCAACGGTAACCCACCCTTGTCAGGCCCTTGCCTTGAAAACCCCAAGGGGGTCCACCATAAGTCGGCCGCAACTTAACGTCACTTTCCACCACCGATACAATTAACAAATAATAACGCAGCATTTTTGTGCTGGACACTGAGCAGCCCAACAGGTTGACTAGTGTTCCTCTAGATCAGATAGTATAGGTAAAGATGGACCTTCAGAGATACTGGAAGACAGATATCGTATCTTCCGTGTGGAAGGTATCAAATAGTCCTACGCTCAGGCAGACCATCGGTCCATCTAGCTCAATATTGTCTACACTGCTCGCAGTGGCTTTCCATTCAGAGAAATGCCCTTTTCCAGCAGCGATTGTGTGAAACTGTCAGAACCCACAGCTTCCAACGAAGTACACACATTCAGGAACGGTTATACTTTTATTGCAAAGCTATAGATGCAGTAACACAGGCACTGTTAGGAATGGCGGCAACCCATTGTGCATAATAGGATATGGGGCATTCGTAGGCACCCCCCCATGGGATGGGCCAATTAGCTACCCTCCCGCGCGCGGGACCAGCTAGGAAACCGTTAGGTGGCGAAAGCTGGGAAGCAGTAGTCTCTCACGGTACATAGGAGACTTCCAGACAATACAACCTCCTCCTGCACATCTGTAGTGATAAGCATTTCAGCACAGGCAGAACAGCAGAGATAGGAATGCAATAGCAATTACTAAGACACAGAATGAATTCCCCAACCCCCATGGCAGCATAGCTGACAGAAATGCTTTGCGTTGGAGATGCCGGGGATAGAACCTGGGACCTTCGGCATGCAGTGCAGGCGCTCTCCCGCTGAGCCACAGGGCCTTTGTTCCTTCTTTATTAGAGGAAGAGGCCAAATCCTAAACAACTTGAGCACCTTGCCTGTGAGGCAAGGCCGAAGAGGCCAGGACTTTTCCGTTTAGAAAAGAGACGACTAAGGGGGGATGTTATAGAGGTTTATAAAATCATGCAGTGGAGAGAGCTGACAAAGAGAACTTTCTCTCCCTCTCCCAAAATACTAGAGGGCATCCAATGAAGCTGATGGGCAGTAGGATAGACAAAAGGAAATACTACTTTATACAGAGAGTGATTGAAATGTGGAATTTGCTACCAGAGGATGCAGTGATGGCCACAGGAATAAACAGCTTTAAAGGGGGATTAGATA
>NW_015162514.1:263528-267553 GCF_001447785.1 Gekko japonicus | reverse complement strand
AAAGTGACAGCTACGGTAAGGGAAGAGATGCCATCTGGCTTGCTCGAGTGTTGGTGGTCTTTGCCTCCTTGTTTGAGGCTTTGGGCTAGAACATGACGTCTCTTGAGACTGGCTTGGTATCACCTGCTGTGACCAGCTGCGATTTTTGGGGGTATTTTGGGTCTTTGCCACTGAGCCATGCTTTGCGTTGGAGATGCCGGGGATAGAACCTGGGACCTTCGGCATGCAGTGCAGGCGCTCTCCCGCTGAGCCACAGGGCCTTTGTTCCTTCTTTATTAGAGGAAGAGGCCAAATCCTAAACAACTTGAGCACCTTGCCTGTGAGGCAAGGCCGAAGAGGCCAGGACTTTTCCGTTTAGAAAAGAGACGACTAAGGGGGGATGTTATAGAGGTTTATAAAATCGTGCAGTGGAGAGAGCTGACAAAGAGAACTTTCTCTCCCTCTCCCAAAATACTAGAGGGCATCCAATGAAGCTGATGGGCAGTAGGATAGACAAAAGGAAATACTACTTTATACAGAGAGTGATTGAAATGTGGAATTTGCTACCAGAGGATGCAGTGATGGCCACAGGAATAAACAGCTTTAAAGGGGGATTAGATAGGATTCATGGAGGATAAGTGTCAGTGGCTCCTAGCCATGTTGACTAAGGGGAGCCTCCACATTCAGAGGCACTAATCCTCTGAATCCTGGAGCCAAGAGGCAACATCTGGGGTAGGCCTCAACGTCTATGCTCTGTTGCTGGCCCTCCAGAGGAACTGGTTGGCCACTGTGTGAGACAGGAGGCTGGACTAGATGGAACCCTAGTCTGATCCAGCAGGGCTCTTCTTCTGTTTCTTATGAGTAAATGAATACAGCTGTACCCTTCTGCCCCTATTGATCAACCAATCAAAGTTTGAGGTGGTTTCTTGCCCCCGTGAAGCAGATCTCAAGGGCTGCGGCTTTGCTCGAGAGAGGCGTTTCCTCCACCACTCTGTGCCTTCTTGACTTCGATGTTTTCCTTCCTAGGACAGCTGGGACTCTGTTTGGGGAAGGATTTCGTGCCTTTGTGACCGACTGGGACAAAGTGACAGCCACGGTAAGGGAAGAGATGCCATCTGGCTTGCTCGAGTGTTGGCGGTCTTTACCTCCTTGTTTGAGGCTTTGGGCTAGAACGTGACGTCTCTTGAGACTGGCTTGGTATCGCCTGCTGTGACCAGCTGCGATTTTTTGGGGTATTTTGGGTCTTTGCCACTGAGCCATCAAAGTTTGAGGTGGTTTCTTGCCCCCGTGAAGCAGATCTCAAGGGCTGCGGCTTTGCTCGAGAGAGGCGTTTTCTCCACCACTCTGTGCCTTCTTGACTTCGATGTTTTCCTTCCTAGGACAGCTGGGACTCTGTTTGGGGAAGGATTTCGTGCCTTTGTGACCGACTGGGACAAAGTGACAGCCACGGTAAGGGAAGAGATGCCATCTGGCTTGCTCGAGTGTTGGCGGTCTTTACCTCCTTGTTTGAGGCTTTGGGCTAGAACGTGACGTCTCTTGAGACTGGCTTGGTATCGCCTGCTGTGACCAGCTGCGATTTTTTGGGGTATTTTGGGTCTTTGCCACTGAGCCCTGATCACCTGCCTTCGAAGCTATATGGATTTCCTTTCCACCAAGGGAGACCATCAATCCATTTAGTTCTGCATTGTCTAATCCAGGGGTCTCCGACGTGGTGTCTTCTTCTTCTTTTTTAAAAAGTGGGTGGGGCTGGGAGAGACTATTGGCCATTGGAGATTGGATTGATTGTACAGATTTTTTTAAAATGCTGCTTTGGTAGCAGATGCCACCACGATACAAGGGTAGGAATTTGGGGGGGGGGATCCATGAAAATAACTAAACTGTGAATATATAACTAGAAATTTATTATATAAATGTACTGTTAATTCAAATCACGTAAAGCAAACTCTCAAGTGCACCCACCGGTGTCACCTATGTGCTAATTGAAGAACTATATCCATAACTGATATTCTAGAAACTCTCATCAGGTCACTGAACAATATATCTTATGAACATTTAGTCATTATGTAATGAAACAAAAAGGTCCCAGTACATAGAATAACAAACATGCATGTGTTTTTTAATCATCTTTATTAATTTTAAATTAATGTATAATACAGCGTAATACAGTGCATCCATCTGCAAGAATGTCATCTAAATGGAAAAAGTTGAAAACTACAAGGTTAACCACTTCAGATAAAGAAGTAGTAGACCGATTAGGGCTCATTAACTGGTGAATACTTCGCTTCACAGTTCAGTTTTCAGCGCTCCGTAGAGTGTTTGTTCAGACTTCAGCCTGTGGTAGCCTTCCGTCTGTAGCTTTAAGTTTCACCTGCTTTGAGCTTCAGCTTAGCTTTACGAACTTGCCGGCTTCCCTATTCATTTCACATTTGCTTCCTCAGGGGTAGAATACATATTCCTCCTCTTATATCCGTGTTTCTCTTTTGCTTTTTGTGTGCCACAGTACAAGGATTGTCACGGTATGGCTGAAGGTAAACTGTGGCAGCCATTTTGTGACTGGTTCTGTTTTCCGTGGCGGCCATTTTGTGGCCACCCTTTGTTGCTGTGCCCGCCATGCCATGTCAGGATCCCAAAGGTGCCCACAGGCTCAGAATGGTTGAGATCTACCAGGACTGGCGGTCAGGCAGGGAACAATCTCTCCCTGGCGACCCAGTGTCTTTTGAATGGAGACACCAGGCCTTAAACCTAGACACAAAGCTTGCTTTTTATTGCCGAGCTGTACCCCCTTTCTTTTAGGAACATCTCAAACTGCCTCATTACTGTATCGCACCAACTGGTCGGTTTAGCTGGCTCTCATCTGCTCCAAATGTCAAAGACTTTTTTCCCCTTTATACGAAGCTGCCTTATACTGAATCAGCTTTGGTCCTCCTGGTCGGTATTGTACGCTCAGACTGGCAGCCGCTCTCCAGGGTCTCAGGCGGAGGTCTTTCACATCACCTACGGCCTCGTCCTTTTAACTGGAGACGTCCAATCCTCTGGTGACGCAGCTTCGGGGGGTGGAGTTCCCCCCGGGGCCCGATTCCGCCGCGGCGGAAATTGGGCCTCCAAAGCGGGGGTTTCCCCGCCCCACTTGGCAGCCCTAGGTAGTTCTCATGTTATATTAATGCATGCACAATTGAATGTGAGACACAAACCTCAGGCACTGGTCCCTGGTTTCCGGGGCAGAGGGAATGTGGCACATTGGCTATTTCTTATAAACAGATGTACTTGCCTGCCATTTAACATGTGACTAGGGTTCTGGTTAAAGGAAAAAAAATAGGGGAAAGGAGATATTAACCAGCTTGAATCTATGATAGTTTATAGAATCCTGGGAGATTGGGGTGGTGGTGGTGGTGGTCCTAAAATGTTCCCTTTTCTGCTCCAAATGTCAAAGACCAGGAGATGGATTAGACGTGGGACCTCCTGCATGCCAAGCAGATGCTCTTCCACTGAGCCACACCCTGTCCCCTCTTCAATATTTGATGCTGGGCTTGAGCTGGCCACCTTCTGCTCACAAAGCATGGCTGCTCTGCCTTATCGAGCTGTATCCCCTCCCTCAGCTGATAGGCACTTGTTATAAGCCCTTTCATTTGTAATGCGTGGCAGTCCCCTACAGCTTTCGCTGTCTGTCTTTGGAGAGGGGAGGTCCCGTTTATTTATATATCTATTATTTGTATTTATAACCCACCCGTCCCACGAGCAGGCTCAGCGTGGGTAACATCCGACGTTCCCTCTAAGCTGTGGAGCCCTGTGAGCAAAAATTCTGCTTTGTGAGCTACCGGCATTAAAGTTGTGAGCGAGCGACTGGGCTGCTGCATCAATTAATCTGCTCCGGAGCCCTCCCTCCCTGAGCAAAGACGAAAATGTGTGAGCCGGAGGCTAAGAAACGGAGAGCTAACTCATACTAACTCGGCTTAGAGGGAACACTGGTAGCATCATAAAACGTACAATAAAGATTAAACAATTTTAAAATTAAAACATTAAGACACAGTTACACTTCTAACAAATCA
>NW_015162514.1:249667-263448 GCF_001447785.1 Gekko japonicus | reverse complement strand
CGCTGCCTCGGCTGAAGGCCTGGCGGGAGAGCTCCGTCTTACAGGCCCTGCGGAATTGAAGAAGATCCCGCAGGGCCCTAATCTCGACTGGGAGCATCTGCCACCAGGCAGGGGCCAGGGCAGAAAAGGCCCCGGCCCTGGTTGAGGCAAGACGGACGTCCTTTGGGCCGGGGACAACCAGCCCTGGGTTGAGAAATACCTGGAGATTTAGGGGGTAGAGCATGGGGAGGGGGGATTTGGGGAGCAGAGGGACCTCTACAGAGTAAAATGCCATGAAGTCCACCCTCCAAAGTAGCCATTTTCTCCAGGGGAGCCGATCTTGATCATCTGGAGAGCAGTTATAAAAGCACGAGATCTCCAGGCGCCCCCTGGAGGCTGGCAACGCCAGGCGGAGGTAATGTTAACTGTCCTTAACAGGCTTCCTCCTGGCCTCCTTTGACAAGATCCACAGTCGCTCCTAAGCTGTCCGTGGTTTCAAAGTGGGGCTTCCTCACTCCGCGCTCCTCCCCGTGACACAAAGTAGGGCAGATGGTATCGAGAGGGGAAATGGCGAATGGACGATACACAACGGAAGGGGATTGGTGCCGATTTCCTGGATTAACACGAGCCACTTAATTCAGCCTGTCTGGTTGTAGACTTTGGGTTGATTCCGTGTGGAGTTTTGGTGTATTTTGTAGTCTGACGATGTCGTGCTGTGAGCGCAGGGCTACCCTTTTCAGAAGGGCTCCGAGGCTAATAAAGTTAATCTTAGTTGAAATTTGGCCCCACCAAAAGCCCCTACTTCTGTCTTCCCCTCAAGCCCTCTTGGGTGACATTAATCTGTGACTACTTTCCTAGCTGCAGTGGCTCAAGTGGTTAAGACGCTGAACTGCAGGCTGTGGAAGGTCGGTAGTTTAGCAGTTCGAGACCCGAGTGTGCAGCATGATGGAGTGAGCTCCCATCTCTAGTTCCAGCTCCTGCCAACCTAGCAGTTTGAAAGCAAGACATTGCAAATAGATAAATAGGTACCACTTCGGTGGGAAGGTAACGGCGTTCCGTGCGCCTTGGTGTTTAGTCATGCCAGCCACATGACCACGGAAACGTCTTCGGACAGCGCTGGCTCTTCGGCTTTGAAACGGAGATGAGCACCGCAACCCTAGAGTCGGATTCGACTGGCTTTCGAGCAAGGGAACCTTTACCTTTACCTTTTACTTTCCTATCAAGGGATGGTAGGAGATAATTGTTCCCTCGGGGGCTTGTGGAAAAGGCTTCACGATAGACAACCGCTCTGAAAATTTCAGTGTTTGTTTTCCTCCGCCTTCCATCACTTGCTGTTTGAGCAACCTTCTTTTTAACCTTTTTCTTTTCAATCCTGCCATTCCTCGAAGTAACCGAAGGTGGTGGTCATGGTCTTCCCTCTCACCTCACCCCTATTTTATTCTCCCCCTTTTATTTAACATATGGAGCAGAGGTCCATGAGTGCCTATTAGCCACAAGATGAAACACTCTGTTTGGGGCAGTGATGCTCTGAATTTTTGGTGCTTTGAGGGGGCAACAGTGGGTGGGCTTCTGGAATTCTGGCCCCACTGGTGGACTCCCTGATGCGACCTGGGTTTTGGCCACTGTGTGACACAGAGGGTGCGTTCAGACTCGCCGTTTCAGCTGGCATAAACTGTACTGGTTGGAACCGGTGCAGTTTATGCCGGCTGAAACGCGATCACACTCACCTCCATTCTGCGGAGCCCATCCCTGTATGCCTGCTCACACGCAGCGGGTGTCGGCGTTTTTAAAAAACAACAACTCAGTTTGAGCATGTGCATAGGCAGCCATCCACATGCTCAAAACACCCCGTATAACATTTAAACTTTAAAGGTAAGGACTTACCTTTAATGTTTAAAGACCAAACTGGCCTCCCTGAAGTCCCGGACTCCTCCAAAACGTTACACTAAGGACCTCTCGCTTTACAACAAAATACACCCAAAAAAAAAAAGGAAGAGGAGGGGAAGGAAGAAGAAGGGGCAGATGGTAAAACGAAGAAGGGGAGGGGGGACCCAAAGCGATGGTCAGCCAAGGGTCTTCCTCCAGATACCGCAGCGGTTGCTGCTACAGCCCTCTGCACAAGCACGCAGGCGAACAGCAAGGAAAGCAGCCTGCTGTGGAAGATTCAGGAACCATACCAAACGCTGGGCTCTCCCTTCTCTCTCTGCCCAGCGCTTGTAATCCAGTACCGCCGAGGCAGCGAGAGCTGGGCAGGTGTGGCCCCCCCCCTCCGCTGGCCTTCCGCGGCACACCAGAGTTCATGCAGCGATCAAGCCGCGTTTAGGCTTTCCTGGGCTCAGAGCACCCTCTTTCTGTCGTCGGCGCCACGACTTCCTTGTGCAGTTCTTCATCGCTTCGGCCTTCCTTCTTCCTTCTCTTCCAGGAAATGACGCTTTGGGGAGACCGCCCGGCTGAGCACCATTTTTTTAAAAAAACAAACAAACAAATGCCAGGGCAAAGCTTCGCCCAAGCGCACATCGCCTACCTTTAAAAAAATATGGCGGGGGGGGGAAATCGGAAGCCTCTGGCTTCTGAATGGAAGTGGCTCTGCAACGTTGGAGAGCGATCAGACGGGGGAGTACAGCGATTACAACCGTTGTACTCAGGATACCACCACTTGGGGACCTCGTGGCAGAATACAACGGTGTAAAGCTGTTTACAACGGTTAGGGACGGAAGGCAGATGTTCGCTGTGTGAACCCTGGTAAGTACACTGTTTGCAACCGGCACCTATTCCGTTGTAAATGCCCCGTCTGAATGCACCCAGAGTGTTGGACTGGATGGGCCACTGGCCTGATCCAACATGGCTTCTCTTATGTTCTCACAACAACCCTGTGAAGTAGGGTAGGCTGAAAGCTCTCCCCCCCCCCCAATGCTTCTACTCCTTGCTAGCTTTGTATTCTTCTTCATTACCTGTGGACAGAGTGGGGGGAGAGAGGAACCTAAATGTTTGTGTGTGGGGGGGTGTTACTTCATAGCGCGTTTTGTGGGGGATTTTTATTTCCCCTCACTAACAATACTTGCACTGTTGGTACACTAGATGGCACCTCTCACCGCACATCGGCAAGGACAGCCAAAATTTTGTTGTGCGGCTTTCGAGCCCAGCCTGATTTGCAGAGCTTGGAGTTGCTCCTTTCTTTGCCTGTCCCCCGAATTGTCAGCTGTTCGAATTCACCCTGCCGCTGCAGGGGAGCTGTAGATTTCAGTGCACAGGCCTGGAGACCCCACTCTGTCTCCTTTCCCCCCAAACACCCCACAGTCCTTGTGTAAGGAATTCAGCCATTGAAGTCGAAGGGGAAAGGCATCTGCTGAGGGCATCTTCTGGCCTCCCTCGAAGTTTTTTTTTTGCCCAAGTAGAGGCTGATGGAGAAAGGAGGAGGTTGTGGCTTCTCAGCCGCAGCCACAGTGCCTGTGTCTTTCCCCCCCACAAGCTCTTGGACCAGCCCGTTAAGTGTCCTGCGGACAGAGCCAGGAAGTTATTGGCGATTTCAAGGCGGAAGCGAAGCCTGTCGATGTTGCCGAGCGACAACTGAGAAGGGAAGGGGAGGCTTTGACAGTTGCTAGGCAACCGCTGTCAGCTTCTTTCCCGCTTGGCGCAAAGCAGCCCGGCTGCCAGGTTTTTGGCCTGAGGGCTGAAACTCCAGTCCTTCCCGTGAAGATGTTCATGTGCCAGCAAACGAAGGGGGGGGTAGGGTTGGCCCAACTGAGAGCAAGCTCGATCCCAACGGCAGTGCCAGCTCCTCATGGCCTCCTCTGAGGCGAAGAACTGCCGGCCTTGTGTGCCGAGCAGAATGGTCTGGTGTGCCGTAGTTTGAGGCCTGGTTGCATTCTCCCAGGGGAGAACCGTTTTCCCTGCTCTTCATATCTCGTACCTTACCAAGCTGAGCGTAGCTCGTTTAGCTTTCGAAATGCTCGATAACACACGCAAATGCACGTTTCTGATTTTTGCAGTCCCAAGTAGGTGGCTTTTAAAAAGCCCGTGCACCCAACTGCCAGGCTGCTTTGGGTTCAGCAGTCCAAAACTCTTCAAAACAGGATCCCGAGTTTCCCTTTACCCATTCTGATGCTGTTCCCTCTGTTGCCGCTGGCCTCCAGAAGCCATCTACAGGGATTCTCCAGTGACATCGCAAGCCCCGGATCTGACCTGACCTGACCTGCCCGGAAGGGGATCCAAATGCGGCTTCCTGTTAAAAGATCACAGGATTCTTTGAGTGTGCGGTGCCCCAGATCGGTGGAACTTAATCTCCTGTGCTTTGCGGGAAGCAGTTAGCGCAAGAGAAGGAAAACCGAGCCCCCGATAGGCTTTCCGAGTCCCTAGAGGGGCTGTAAGTTTACCCTGACTCAGATGCCTGGCTTGAGATCTGGAGCAACGGCGTGATTTGAAGGATCATGGATCCCAACCGTATTCCACCTCTCACGCGAGGTAGTCAGGGTGGGATGTGTGCAGGTCACCACTTCTTTCTCCTCACGCCAGCCTTGTAAGGTAGGCTAGGCTGAGACGCAAGTGTAGGCCATCCAAATGAGCCTCATGGTTGATGGGATTTGAACCCAAGCCTTCCCCAGTACTTTATCCCAACGTTACCCCTGCTTAAGTACTTGCCATCTTTGTGACTGAGGCAGAAACGTAGGTGGTAGGAGTGGAAGAAGGCCGAAGCCCCTTGTTGTCCTCTTTGACCCTTCAACAGATGTTGAAACTCTTTATTTTCCTTTCAAATGAAAACTGAAAGACTCGAGGCCAAATCCTGCCAAGTACCCTGCTGATAGAAGACTTGTCACCATCCGCTGCCGCTGAATAGTTGTTTTGAAATATTTCTACCCTGCCTTTCTTTTAAAAGAAAAATGAGGCTAATGGAGCGCCGTCAGGAAAAAAGATGTGTATTGTTTATGGAAGGCCCAGCGGCAGCCAAATTTCAGTTTTTAAAAATCTAGATCAGCTCTTCCGCTGGCCGCAAGATGCTTGGAAGAACAAAAACTGCCTTGCGGGCTCTGTGAGAGCAAAAGCAGAGACGGTAGCCTGTGCATATCTGAAGGCGTTCCTCCCCATACGACAGGGCGTAGTGGCAGAGGAAGCTCAGGCTTGCCATGAGGGGGAGAGAGCCCCCCCAGAGCACGGGCAAGAGGAGACGCCCTGAACTATCACGCGGGTCCATACTTATCTGCGGTCGTGTGATTGTTCACAGCCGTTTCTTCATTTTAGTTGCCGATTTAGTCCTGAGAAGAGTTTCAAATGGGAAGCGTCTCAAACGAGAGGCGGAGGAATAAATTGGTTAGCCGGACTGTCAAATTTGAGCCTGGCTTTATCCCAACGGACTGTCAAATTTGAGCCAGGCAGTCTTCAAAGAGCATAAGAGGAGCCATGTTGGATCAGGCCAGTGGCCCATCCAGTCCAACACTCTGTCACACAGGGGCCAAAACCCAGGGGCCATTAGGAGGTCCACCAGCAGGGCCAGAACTCCAGAAGCCCTCCCACTGTGGCCCCCCGAGTACTAAGAACACAGAGCATCACTTCCCCAGACATAAAAACATAACGGAAGCCACGCTGGACCAGGCCAATGGCCCATCCAGTCCAACACACCTTGTCACACGGTGGCCGAAAGCCAGGTGCCATCAGGAGGTCCACCAGCAGGGCCAGAACTCCATAAGCCCCCCCACTGTTGACCCCCCCCCCAGCACCAAGAACACAGAGCATCACTTGCCCCAGACAGAGTCTTCCATCTATCCCTTGTGGCTAATAGCCACTGATGGACCTCTGCTCCAGATGTTCATCCAATCCCAGCTTGTGAAGGGAGACTGGGGAAAGCAGCAGGCCTGACATCTGTCCTCTGGGGTTAAGTTGTGAAATCAGCAGGATTTATTTAAGAGCTCCTTGGGGGAAGAGAAATGGTCTCTGGTGTACACAGGAATAAGAAGCCAAGTCTCCTTCACCATCTCCGACCTCTTCCTCTACCACTGGTAGTTCTTCAGTGCTAATATGAAAGGGGCTGTGAAAGCCTTGAGGGGGCCGCACCCCCAGCTGTTACTTGGTACCTGTTTGACATCCCAGTTTATTTGTAGTCTTTCTAGCCGAGACTCAAGGCGGATTACGGGACAGAAAATGGTGCAATCGGACAGCACAAGGCAACCAGTGAACAAGGCAGTAGAACTAGAAGTGCAGATTTAAGGAATAGAAAGGCCCTTTCATTCTCAACTAGTAGATTCAGAAGGGGAGGGTCCCTTGGAGGTCCCCTAGTCCAGCCCCTTGTCGCGTGCAAGAAACGCAAAGGTAGAGTATCTCTTTCAGGGGGCTGTCCGGCCTCCTTTTTGAAGATCTTGCGTTGTGGGCGAGCCTGTGACGGTCCTGTTGTGCTCAGCTGCTCCTGACGTTCCACCAGAATCTGTCCTCTTAGACCGCGGGGAAGCTGTGCCCCTTCAGACTGGCAGGCCTCAGCTCCGCCCCCTCCCTCCGGGATGCCCCTTCGGCCACTTGAAGAGCAGACTCATGCCTCCCGTCGGTCTTCTCCAGGCGAAACATACACGACTCCCTTCAACCTTTCCAGTTTGGTGTTGTGGTTAAGTGCACAGACTCTAATCAGGGAGAACTGGGTTTGATTCCCCACTCCTCCACTTGCACCTGCTGGGTGACCTTGGGCAAGCCATAGTTCTGACAAGAGCTGTTCTTGAAAAAGAGCAGTTTCTGTCAGAGCTCTCTCAGCCCCACCTACCTCACAGGGTGTCTGTTATGGGGAGGGGAAGGAAATTGTAAGCCACTCTGAGACTCCTTTAGGTAGTGTAGGGCGGGGGTATAAATCCAATCTCTTCTTCTTCTCATAGGGGCCCATCTTCCAGCCTGCTCACCATCTCAGTTTGCCCTCCTCTGAGCCAGTCAGCCTATGCTCCTCTTTAGATCAGGGGTGTCGAACTCATTTGTTTTGAGGGCCGGATCTGACATAAATGAGACCTTGTTGGGCCGGGCCACGTGTGTCATAAAATGTAACGCCAGGTAGTGGAGATATGAACTTTACAAAGGACACAAACACAAAGGTTGGTTTTTTTTTTTTTAGTTAAAATAAAAACATGCTTAAAACATTAGCTCTGTAAGCCGCGAACCTACTTTTGATTTATTGACATTCGCCATAGAAATCTCACGCTCAGGGTTCTGAGTCTAGGACCCAGGTTAAAACACGAAATGGCGGCGTGATTAAGAGAGTCTGGCGAAGCAAGCCATGATGCAGCAGCAGCAGCAGAACTGGAAGCAGGAGGTGGCCAGTTCCACTGCGGGCCTGATGGAAGCCCTCCGGGGGGCCTGATCCGGCCCCTGGGCCGCATGTTTGACACCCCTGTCTTAAAGTCTGGCATCCAGAACTGGACCTGTGACTCCAGGTGGCTCTCAGTCTGCTGACACCCAGACACAGGTGCCCAGCAGCACTTGATGGTCCAGAGCGGCAGAAGTTGTGGCACTGCTCACTTCAAGGTCGCAAGCAGAGGCTGGGAGTGTAGTTGAGCTGGGGGGTGACCAGCAGGATCCCGGAACCAAAAGAACGGGGTTGGGGGACATCCTCATGCAGAGGACCAAGCGTGGAACCTGGCGTTTTCTAAGACCCCAGTGGACTGGATTAGCTCCAGGGGTGTGGAGGGCAAAATCAGCTGACTAGGCTCGCGTGGCACCCTGGGTCGTCGCCTTGAACCCCACAAAATCTACTGGGGCTCTAGAGATGTAAAATTTCTGGAAATTTTGAAGCTCGGGAAAAAACCCCGGGTTTTTTCCGTTGTTTTTTTCCGGAAAAAACGGAAATTTTTGGAAAAATTGAAAAAAATGCTACATTAGCCTTTCTTTTGTCTTTTCTAGTTTGAAAGTCATTCTGTTACTTTAGGAACATAAAATATGACTATGGACATTTTTACCTGGCATGAAATTATCACAACTAGCATATTAAAAATATAGTGTATCCAAACAATTATTACAGAATGCCCACCCACATGCAAAAACAAAACTGAAACTTATTTTCTTCTGACAATCGCACCTCCTAAAGGAAGAAATGCATCTTGTTCTTGCATTGGAGAGTTCAGTTTGTAACCTAGGACTTGCTTGTCCTCAGTGCACAGAAATTACATCAATCTGATACCATATATATATATATTTTAGAAATGATTTGGAAAATATTTGAACACCTGGTCTTAAAATATTTTATTCATCACGTTAAAATAAAACGTTCCATAATCAATTTTTTTCTTTTCTTTTTTCAATTTTTCCGAATTTTTCTGGTTTTTTTCCAGGCCTTCACATCTCTACGGGGCTCACAGCGGCTGTTGGGAGCCGGTCGAACCCAGTCTCTCTGTCCGCCACAGATTTGTTGCAAGGGTTGCTGTAGTGATTTCCGTGAAGCTCTTTGCATGTGCAATTGTTATTTCGGTTAAGCCATACTCATGGGTTTTAATTGTGTATACTGTGGATCTCGTACACTTCTATCCTGCCCAGTGACTGGCCCATCCACAGCTTTCATGGGAGAGCCCGGATTTGAACCCGGGTCTCCCAGATCCTCGTCCGACACACTTTACCACTCCACCGCGCCAACTCTCAACCACCTTGTGAGAAATCAGCATTCCTTTCCTTTCTTTTTCCTTCGACAGGTGGCTGGCTTGACGCTCCTGGCAGTTGGCATTTACAGTGCAAAGAACGCCACCGCAGTCGCCGGGCGATACATCGAAGCTCGCTTGGGCAAGCCGTCCTTGGTGAGGGAGACTTCCCGCATCAGCCTGCTGGAGGCGCTCAAGCATCCCGTGAAGGTAAGTGGACCTTTTCGGACGGCCCGGCCTGGCCTCAACCCAAAGTGGTCTGCTTGTTTGGTTTCCCTTTCTCCCAGCCTTTAACCTCCATTCCCAGAACCTTGCAGTGGGGCACTGTTAACCTATGAGTTTTCTTAAAGATCCTTAAAGGGAACTTTGGGAAGTATTGGCTGTTCCTGCTCGCCCCACCGCAATGGCTACTCGCCCCGGGTGAGTAGGCAAACGGCAGAAGTTATCGCTCATGGGAGGACATGCATTAATAGCCTGCCTTTAATCTAATACCGAAATAACATCACAATACTGAAGCCCATCAAACCCATAAGTAAAGGTAAAGGTTTCCCTTGCTCGAAAGCCAGTCAAACCCGACTCTAGGGGGCGGTGCTCATCTCTGTTTCCAAGCCGAAGAGCCAGCGTTGTCCAAAGACGTTCCCATGATCCCGTGGCCAGCATGACTAGACGCCGAGGCGCACAGAACACTGTTACCTTCCCACCAAAGCGGTACCTGTTTATCTACTTGCAATTTCTTGCTTTCGAACTGCTGGGTTGGCAGGAGCTGGGGCCAGAGACGGGTGCTCACTCCGTCATGTGGCACTCGGGGCTTGAACTGCTGACCTCCTGACCTCCTGGTCTGCAGTTCAGCATCTTAACCACTGAGCCACCGCAGCCCCCTATCAAAGCCGTAGGCAGTGTCAAAAGATCCCATCCCAAATCCTGCCATTTCAGAAGACTCGTTGCCTTGATATAAATGTTTCAACCCCCATTTTCAGCAGCGCCACATGTCTACTTGACACAGGAATGAATACACCGCTGTTAACACGACAGCTCTTCTCTTTTCTTCCTAGGTGGGCAAGCGGCTGGCCAGTAAGCCCCAAGATGCTCTTGAAGGAGTGGTTCTCAGCGTAAGTAATAACAGATGTTAACATTTCAGTGCACTTTGGAAGCAGTGCTGTTACAACAACCTTGTAAACTAAAAAAACCCCGAAAGCATCATATGGCTTTGTGTGTGGAATAGCCAGGAGATCCCCGGAGGGATTGTTTGGCTGCCGAAGCTGTCGTTCTTATTTGGCACCACTAGGTGGCGAGCTATGCTTATTTTTAGGCTTGAGAGTGCTGTGACTTGCCTAAGATCACCCAGCTAGCTTCAAGCGGGGAATTGAACCCGGTTCTCCAGATTAGAGGCCGTTAACCATGACACCATACTGACTCTCTAACAACCTTGTAAGGTGGATCAGGGGGGTGTTCTGTAGCCAACCGTACCAAAAAAAAAACCCTTTCTTTACAAGGTCGCCAAGTGTTGGGGTGGATCCAGCCATCCTTCGAGGAGCTTTTGTTCGGCTTTAGGAGACTTCCTCCAATTTGAATGGCTCTTCCACCAAAGGAAGTGCCACTTAGAGATGTGAAGGCCTGGGGGAAAAAAAATGGAAAAATTCGGGGAAAAACTGTTTTTTCCCGTTTTTTTCCTGAAGCCTTTTTTGTTTTTTTCAGAAAAATTGAAAAAAGAAAAGAAAAAAAATTGATTATAGAACATTTTATGTTAACATGATGAATAAAATATTTTAAGACAAGGTGTTCAAATATTTTCCAAATCATTTCTAAAAAATATGTGTGGTATCAGATTGATCTAATTTCTGTGCACTGAGGACAAGCAGGTCCTAGGTTACAAACTGAACTCTCCATTGCAAGAACAAGATGAATTTCTTCCTTTAGGAGGTGCTATTGTCTCAAGAAAAGAAAAAGGGTTCCGTTTTGTTTTTGCATGTGGGTGGGTATTCTGTTTGTAATAATGTTGGATACACTATATTTTTAAGATGCTAGTTGTGATAATTTCATGCCAAGTAAAAATGTCCATAGTCATATTTTATGTTCCTAAAGTAACAGAATGACTTTTAATCTGGAAAAGAAAAAAGAAGTACTAATGTAGCATTTTTTAAAAAAAATCTGAAATTTTCCGTTTCCTAGGGGAAAACGGGTTTTTTTCCAAGCTTCAAAATTTCCGGAAATTTTGCATCTGTAGTGCCACTTAAGTTGGCAGAAGTTTCCTTAGGCTAGAGGACGGCTTCAGACTAGGTCATTGGAGTTGTAGGTAGGGGTAAGATCTGTTTGATATTGTAACTCGACATGCAAGAAGACCTGGAAGGGAAAGGATTAAGATAATGCTGTCACTCGGGTACACTTGGCAGGTGGTCACACCCCTCTCATCCGTTAGATGTTGAGCCTCTTTGGCCCTAGCTGGCCTTCTGTTTCATCTTATATGGCACCTCTCTTCTTCTCTCTTACGTGGGCTCGGAGCTGTAGCAAGTTAACATTTATTTATTTATTTATTATATTGGATTTATATACCGCCTTCCCCAGTGGGCTCAGGGTGGTGCAACAATTAAATAATACAATTAAAACAATAATAGTTTTGAAGCTAATCTGTTCACAGTAAGTTAATTGTACCCAGGGCTATTTTTGGGCAGGAACGCACAGGCTTCCAAGTTGGCCACACCCAGCAGGAACGCATTAGCATAATAGGCCACACCCAACAGCAGGAACTCATTAGGATTGGCTGCATTAGGGGTGTGTGGCCTAACATGCAAAGGAGTTCCTGCTACAAAAAAAGCCCTGGGTTTTGACAACAAAGAAGGTAAACAGAATAACAAGCAAAAGGTGGGTGTGGCTGGATGAGCACACTTCTGGTAACATGGGGGTGTGGCCTAATATGCCAATGAGCTGTGCTGTAAGGGGTGTCAGGGGTGTGGCCTAATATGCTAATGAATTTCTGCTGTTGGGTGTGGCCTATTATGCTAATGAGTTCCTGCTGGGCTTTTTCTACAAAAGGAGCCCTGATTGTACCTACATGAATATGTCATGTAAGAGGTGCTTCTGTTTTTGTAAGTAAAATTTCTTTCCCTTGTTACCATCGGGAGTCAGATCGTCTTTGTCATTGAACAGCTTTTTTCCTTTAACCGGGAAACGTGGAGAATCAGGGATACTGTGAGAAAGCTTCTGTGCTTCCCAGAGAAATGATATTTTTTTTACATTAAACCCAATAAGATTTACCCCAGTGTTTATATAAAACAATTACAGTTTTTAATAATCACTGAGATAAATTCATGGTGGGAGGCTCTTACCAGCAGCTGTTTACCATAATAACAGGGAATGGAACCTCCAGTTTAAGGGGCAGTATACCCTCAGATTATGAGATGCTGGAAACCATCCATAGAGGAGGGCTTTTTGCTTCCTATGCTGCTTGTTGGCTTCCTGGCACTGGCCGTTGCAGGGAACAGTGCCGGACGGGACAGGCCTTTGGACTCCTTCTGTTTGTCAAGCGCTGTCCTTTCGTTTTCCAGCCCAAGCTGGAGGAGCGCGTGAGAGACATTGCCATCGCAACGCGGAACACGAGGAACAACAAGAGTTTGTACCGGAACATCCTCATGTACGGCCCTCCCGGGACCGGGAAAACTCTCTTTGCAAAGGTAACGTGATCCGATCGCGGTTCTGGGCGGGCAGGAGTCAGGCTCATGGCACAATAGCCAAGGCTCTGTGTGTTCTATGCAAATTACGCAAATGTGCACCTCTTGTTTTGCCTAACTTATTCTGTATTTTTAAAATCACCCCCCCCCCCCCCCCTCCGTTTTTTTTTTTTTACATTATTCATTCTGGTTTTGCTAAGTCGTAAAAAAATCACATTTGGTCACTTTGATGGCGTCTGAGATTCTAGCATATGGCATACCTGTGTGCTTTGAAGTATAACTGCACAGACATGAGGACTAGTGCTTTGCCTTTTTAACAACATTGAAGCTGAGATCCTCAGAAAACCCCACCGAATTCCATGCCTGCCACCACACCAAGCACTGCTACTGCGCTCCTGTAGAACTGGGGCATATGCGCAGCCCTGATTAGAGCTTGTGCATGTGACAAACGTAGCTAATACTGTCCTTGATAATCCGGTGCTCTGTCTCTGTATAAGGCAAGGTTCATGTGTTCATTAGTGCAGGGGAGAGACTGGTTCCGTGGCAGAGCCTCTGCTTGGCATGCAGAAGGTCCCAGGTTCAATCCCCAGCATCTCCTGTTTAAAAGGCCCAGGCAGTGGCTGATGTGTGAAAGACATCACCTTGCCTGAAACCCTGGAGAGCGGCTGCCAGTCTGAGTAGGCAATACTGGCTTCGATGGACCGATGGTCTGATTTAGTCCAAGGCCAGCTTCATGTGTGAGACTGAAAGTCAAAGAAGAAAGGGACGGCAAAGGATGAGATGGTTAGACAGTGTTATCGATGCAACGAGCGTGAAATTGAGCAAACTCCGGAGCACGACGGAAGACAGGAGGGCCTGGCGTGATGTGGTCCGTGGGGTCACGAAGAGTCGGACTTGACTGTGCGACTGAACAACAACAACACCTTCGTGTATGTTTAAGACCCGGGGCCTCCTGCAAGCGAAAGCCTGAAGACAGATAACCTTGCCCTGGCTGGCAAACCATTGGTCCATCCAACCCAGTATGGCGGCTCTCCAAGGCCCTGGGACTTCCATGTACCGGGCATGTGTTTTTTTTTCGCCCCCCCCCCCCCCCCCGTTATGCAAAGAAATCCTGCCGTAATCCTGAGTCCAACCGTTGCCTCATTCTAACTCGACGCTAGCTGCTCTGAGGCTCCCCCGGGTCTTTCTGAGCCGTCTCAGAGTCTTTTGACGGAACTCGAACCAAGAACCATCTGCATGCAAAGAGGGTGCTTTTCTACTGAGTTAGCGTAGCGTAAAGGCTGGAAATTGCCTTTTAGTGAGCGAGACGATTGGTCCGTCCTGCTCAACGCTACCGCCCGGTGGCCAGCAGCAGACTCCCCGGAGACCTTTTAACTGCGCACGCCAAAGATTGTATTCAGGACCTTTGGCACGCAAAGCGGGTGCTCCCCACCCCCCCCCCCCCCCCCCCCGCCCGGGGGGGGGGGTGCTTTGAGAATGCATTTAAAGTTCAAGTCCCTTTCTTTCTCTGCACTGGCTGGGGAAGGGAAGACCTATTGGGGGGGCA
>NW_015162514.1:231388-249636 GCF_001447785.1 Gekko japonicus | reverse complement strand
AAGAAATTAAAAGCCCCCCCCATGTTGACCCCCCCCCCCCCAAGCACCAAGATGACAGAACATCACTTGCCCCAGAGCCCCTATCTATACCTTGTGGCTAATAGCCACTGATGGACCTCTGCTCCATATGCCTATCTAATTCCCTTTTGAAGCCGTCCATGCTTGTAGCCGCCACCACTTCCTGAGATGAGCAAGAGCAGCAATGCACAAAACTGATGCAGGACGTAGAATCCAGCTTTCCTCGGTGGAGAATATTTGTTGCCCGAGTTACCTGTGGTGTGTGTTTGTGACTCATATCCATGTATGTACCTCTGAGTTTTCTCTCTCTCACACACACACACACACAGAGCTTTTTAGTGTAGCCGGTCTGGCCTGCACACCCCAGGGAGTCTGACGTCATTAATGGGCTTGTGGGTGACACACCACCCCGAGATCGTCGCCGGCAGGGAGGAAGCGTGAAATGCCACTTTGCGTACAGAGGCAGTTTCAGGGCCTCACACTAACCTGGAAGGAATCGTCCTCTTTTTGTCATTTTGGCCGAGCCGTCAGCAAACAGGCAAAGTCAGAGGCCCCCTCGGGACCTAGAGGCCTCAGCCAGCTGACGTTTTTACATCCGGGTTTGTCGTGGAAGGACAGGTCCCATAATGCCTTCCCTCAACTGGGGTTGATGGGAGATACTGTGGTTCCATTTTAAAAAGGACTCGCAGCTCAAGCGGTTAAGATGCTGAACTGCAGGCTGTGGAAGGTCAGTAGTTCAGCAGTTCGAGACCCGGGTGCCGCAAGACGGAGTGAGCTCCCGTCTCTAGTTCCAGCTCCTGCCAACCTAGCAATTCGAAAGCAAGAAATTGCAAGTAGATAAACAGGTACCACTTTGGTGGGAAGGTCACAGCGTTCCGTGCGCCTCGGTGTTTAGTCATGCCGGTCACAGGACTACGGAAACGTCTTCGGACAGCGCTGGCTCTTCGGCTTTGAAACGGAGATGAGCACCGCAACCCTGGAGTCGGATTCGACTGGCTTTCAAACAAGGGAACCTTTACCTTGTTGTGGAAGAGAAGAACCCTGGATCTGAGGGCGGAGGCAGGGCCGGAGCCAGGATTTTTGACTTCGGGGGGCATTTAGATAAGTTGGGGGGCACCCACCCCCACACACACATACCCAGGCTGTGTCAGGAGTGACAAGAGAGTAAAATTTAAAAAAGCAGCAAGAGAGAGAGGCGAGGGCAAGGGCAGAGCGTGTGAAAAATTAAGTAAACCAGCTGGCTGGGATGTGGGGGGGGCTGGGTGGTAAGTCGGGGGGGGGGCAGCCCCAAGATGCCCCAGTGTAGCTACGGGCCTGGGCAGAGGAGCCAAGGAGGATCAGTCCGCCAGTGGCTGTCAGAGGGATAGCTAAACGGCCTTTCCCTTTTCCTCCGGCCAGAGCCCCAGATCGTACACTGCAGGGGTTCTCAACCTTTTTGAGCCTGTAGGCAGCTTTGGAGTTCTGACCCAGTCCGGTGGGCCACACGGCCACAAAATGGCTGCTTCAGGAGGCGGAGCCAACCGTACAGTGGTTGCCACAGCTCCCCTCCAGTCACACAGCGAAGATCCTTCCGTCACGGTGGCCGCCGCCGTTGAAGTAACATTTTAAAAAGGACTCGCAGCCAATCAGAGGACTTGCTGGGCATGTGACCCTGCTTCAAGGCTCCCTCTAAGCTGTGGAGTCTCGTGAGCAAAAATTCTATTTTGTGAGCGACTGGCATTTAAAGTTGCGAGCGAGCGATTTGGCTGCTGCATGAATTAGTTTGCTTTGGAGATATCCCTTCCTGAGCGAAGGCATAAACGTGTGAGCCGGAGGCTAAACCGTGAGCTTTGTTGTTGTTCAGTCGCACAGTCGAGTCCATCTTCTCGCGACTCCATGGACCAGATCCCGCCAGGCCTTCCTGTCTTCCGCCGTCCTCTGACACTAACTCAGCTTAGAGGGAACATTGCCCCACTTACATAATAAGAACACGTGAGTGCCAGAAAAGGGATCATAGGGGACCGTGGAGCACATAGGCACCCCGGCATAGTGGATAGTGTTGAACTAGGGTCTTGGGCAGTGTTCCCTCTAGGCTGAGTTAGCGTTAGTCCCTCTAAGCTGAGTCACAGTTTTCTAGCCTCCGGCTCATGCATTTTTGTCTTCGCTCAGGAAGGAGGGCTCCAGAGCAGTCTCGTTGATGCAGTCGCCAAATCGCCGGCTCACCACTTTAATGCCAGTCTCTCACAAAGTAGGATTTTTACTCACAAGACTCCACAGCTTCGAGGGAGCATTGGTCCTGGGGGACCCGAGTTCGAATCTGCTTCTACCATGAAAGTTCAGTGGGTGACCCAGGCCCGTCACAAACTCTCAGCCCCTGGCCTACTTTCACTGGTTGGTGGTTGTGAGGCTTTATAAGCTGTCGACGTCCCCCCCCTCCCCAAACGCCGCCTTCCCTGGGCAGATCTCCCCGCAAAATGACCAGGTATTTCCCAACCCAGAACCCTGATCTCAGAAATCCCCTTTGGCTATAAGGCCACCAAGAGCTAATAGTACACCTTGCCCCGCCTCCTCAGTAAATCTGTCTAACCTCCTTTTAAATCCATCTGAGCTGGTGGCCCATCAGCATATCTAGTGGCAGTGAGTTCCACAAGTCACCCACCTGTTGCACAAAGAAAAGACTTTAAGGAAGGGTTTGGGGGCGGCCTGCAGGTTAAATACTACTGTCTCTCAGGCCGGACCTGCTTTGGGCTTAACGTTCATACACCAAGGGGAAAAGGCTGGGCTTTTGGTGGGGTCACCTCCAACACTGCCCTCTTCCGAGCCCTTTTAGCATATTGGCCTCTTGGTATGCAGACTTGTCATCCTTTGGAACGCGAGGTTCCGTATTTGCTTCCCAAGAGGCGCGGAATCGCTCATCCGTCCCCACGCACCACCGTTGACCTTCCGGATGTTTTAATCATCGCCACGTTTTCCTTTCTTTTCTCTCCTCCCCTCCTCCAGAAATTAGCCATGCATTCTGGCATGGATTACGCCATCATGACCGGTGGCGACGTCGCCCCCATGGGGCGGGAAGGAGTTACTGCCATGCACAAGGTCTTCGACTGGGCAAACACTAGTCGCAGAGGGTAAGTGGCCACATCTGTGGCCGGGTGTCCTTCCCCTCCCCGTGTGCTCCCGCCCCGACCCCCTTCTCCACGCCCCCTCTGCCCTTCCGTGCCTCTCACCGTCTTTGCCAAGAACGTGTTTGAACTCTTCGCTAGCGCACAGCTGAATAGCGGGATGAACAAGGTCGTGTGGATTTAGGGCATTGCCAAGGAAAGCCAGTAAGGGTCAGATGGGGTTAGGTGAGGGTGGCCGCTGATGCAGAGGACGGGGACGCGGTTGCAGAGGAGCAAGGGGCTGCCGGAAAGAGGCGTTGCTGCAGACAACATCAAAGAGTTGCAGTCGACCCAAGCTTGCCAGTTATCAGGCCAGATGAACCAGTTCTGTGACTCCCATCAAAGGCAGCTTCATTGGGAAGGGCCCTTGCTCCACGGTTGGAGGGCATCGCTTTATTTATTTGTTTGTTTATTTGACTTATATCCCGCCTTTCCATGTGGGCTCAGGGCGGCTAACAAGAGGCAAAATGCCATACATAACAATAAAACCAATTAAAACAATCAATTACATTTAAAATCGGTGCTCATACAATATCATTCAAGACAGGGTCTCCAATACAGCGTTTCAGAGGTTCTACTGTCTCCTCTCATTTGATCTGCGCTATGTCCGATCTTCAGTCTCATGGCCAGTTCGCATTGCCAAAGAATGGCAGCACGGTGATGGTACAGTGCTGGTGGCGGCTCCTACTCAAAAGCCTGGCGGAAGAGCTCTGTCTTGCAGGCCCTGCGGAACTGCATAAGGTCCCGCAGAGCCCTGATCTCCTCCGGGAGCTCGTTCCACCAGATAGGAGCCGCCGCCGAAAAAGCCCTAGCCCTGGTCGCAGCCTATTTGACTTCTCTAGGGGCTGGGACAACCAAAAGATGTTTTGCCCCCGAGCGTAGTGCCCTTGGGGGGAACATATGGGGAAAGGCGGTCCCTTAGGTAGGCTGGACCCTGGCTTTGCATGTCGAAGGTTCCAATCTCAGATGTTCTTCTCAGATCGCAGGGTTGGGAAAGGAGCTTGAAATCTCGGAAGCCCTCCTGCCAGTCAGGACAATACCCGTCTGAGATAAAAAAAATCAGCTTTCTGTTTGGGAGCGCAGAAAGATCCTTTAACCCTCAGTACACTGTTTGACGTCAGGCCGTTCCTCCTGCCATGCAAGAGGGAAGCCGGTCCCTGCTGCAGCAGTGACGCGTTCCAGCGTTCCATCTGCCCTCTTTCCCACCACCACCAAATTACCCATTAAAATCCAATACTGGGTCGTATTTCGGCCATTTCGGCCACTCTTCCAGGGATTGGGGTGGGACGCAGAAGGTTGAAGGAGGGCTTTGGGGCGAGCCATGAGTGTGGCTAATTGATGATCTATGCGCCTCCTGATGGGTTCCGACAGACATTCTCTCCCCGCGTCCACATCGATACTCCGGCGCATTCATCACCCGAACGTTTCTATTTTCCGCTTTGAACAACAGCAAAAGCCGGGGAAGAACGCACAGGCACAAAAAAACCAGTCCAATGAAATATTTAAAACTTGGCAAGGCAAACTTCCGTTGGCGGCGTTGGAGGCCTGCGTTACTGCAAACCTAGAGAGAGAGAAAGGAGGGGGAGGAACATTGGGGAAGAGTACGCGTATTTAAAAAATGGATCGGCGGCCTTTGCTAAATTATTCACAGGCCTTGCGGTCTGCTGGGAAGTGGGACGTGTCAGCCAAGACACGCATCCGGGGATGGGACCGGCAGCCTGGCCGCCACCGTTTTGCAAACAAGCCTCGGCGAAGGATACCACTCCGTAGCGGTGTTGCGCATTTCCCTTGTGGGACACTGATCTGGGTTGATCCGGAGGCCGAATTATCGGGGAATTATCGGCTGCATTTCCCACCTCATAGGAGAGAAGCAGCTGCATTGTATGGGGTGCAGTAGTTAGAGCACCAGACTCAGGTCTGGGAGACCCAGGTTCGAATCCCCAGTCTGCCAAGGAAGCTCGCCGGGTGACCGCGGGCCAGGCGCACATCCTCGCCCTAACCTACCTCACAGGGTTGTTGTGAGGATAAAAGGGAGAAGGGGGGAAGAAGAAGAGGTTGGATTTATACCCCGCCCTTCACTACCCAAATCTCAGAGCGGCTTACAAACTCCTTTCCCTTCCCCTCCCCACGACAGACACCCTGTGAGGTAGGTGGGGCTGACAGAGCTCTCTCGAGGACTGCCCTTGAGAGAATAGCTCTGAAAGAACTTATGACTGACCCAAGGTCACACCAGCAGCTGCACGTGGAGCGGGGACTCAAACCCAGTTCTCCCAGATTAGAATCCACACACTTAACCACTACACCAAACTGGCCGTAAGCCGTTCTGGCTCCCCATTGGAGAGGAAGGCAGGGTATAATTGAAGTAAACAAATTCTGCCTCAGCCGAAACAACCAAATCGTCCTCAAGCGAAGCCCCAGACAGATCACTTTGTATGGAAGGAAGGGGTAATTTTTGCACATCTGGAGAGCAGGAAAGGTTTCCGGGGCTGCTTTCCCGCTCGCCCTCGTTTGACCCATCCCTCGCCTCACGTGGCTTTTCCTCTTTTCCTTCCCAGCCTCCTGCTGTTCGTGGACGAAGCTGATGCGTTCCTACGGAAGCGGGCCACGGTAAGGGCTTCGGCGGCCTCCTCCTCCCGTCCCCAGGCGGCCGTACACACTGCCAGGCCAGCCCCGGCCACGGCAGCACTCTCATCGAACCTGATGAGTTGGCCCCAGCAGGCCGAAGGCATTAGAAGCGCACAAAAGGCTGCCATCCGCCCCCGTCATTAAGGGCCTCGGAATGGCCAACTTAGCCTTCGTGGTCAGTTAATCACAGAAGTAAATGGAGTTAGAGCTGCCAAGCGGGGACGTGTCTCTACTCCTCTCTGCGGAGGGCCAAGCTTACACCCTGATCCGGCCCAGCCCGGGACGCAGTGGCTGATTCCTGCCGTAAATTCCCAGACGTTGGCCATGGAACAGAAGGCAGTGGTGGGATTTTTCCTCCCGATTCTCCTCCCCCCCCCCCCCCCCCCCCCGTGTCTCATAGTGGCTCAAGCTTCAGGGTCAGGAAGTCCCTGGTTCAAACATCGCCTTGGTCACCAATTTGTGGTTTGGCCTTGAACAAGCCGCTCTCTGTCAACTCAGTCCCCCGTATCGGCACTATGTGCCGGGTGGGTACAAAAATAAGCATCCTACCTTACAGGGTTGTTGGATGATCTACAGCAAAGCAAACTGCACAAAGTGTCTCAGCCGGCATTTTGTTTCGTGCAGTGGTCAACCAGTTGCCCTGGAGGGCCAGCAAATGGTGTACAGGCCTTTGATATTGCCTCCTAGTGCTGGTAGTCAGAGGTTTTGCAGCCCCTGGATATGGAGGTTTTTAAAAAGTGAATGGCAATTGGTTTTGCAAGAACCATTACCCAGTTTGCTTTTGCTGCTAGCCCTCAGTATTGCTGATTAAAGTATTGTTTTGTTCTGATATATAAAAGAGGATTTAAAGGATTGGGCTAGGACCAAGGAGGCACTGGGTTCGAATTCCAGGTCTTCCCTGAAGCTCCCTGATGGAGCCTGGGCCAGCCACACACATTTTTGAACTAACCTACCTCACAGGGCCGTTGTGAGGAGAAAGCAGAGGAGAACTTTGCCTGTTACTTTGAGTTCGCAGTCAGATATTCCCTTTTCTTCAGAACACGCTCGTTCTTGGGAACTTTGCATTTAGAAAGGTCTTTCAGCTGTGAAATAGCCTGAAACGGAATGTTATTTCTTGCAGGAGAAGATCAGCGAAGACCTGAGAGCCACACTGAATGCCTTCCTTCACCGGACAGGACAGCACAGTAACAAGTAAGCAAGCGGCTTTCAAGGGGACACGTTCAGGGTGGAGAAGGTCCATCAACAGCTAGTTGAGCCAGCTTGGTGTAGTGGTTAAGAGCTGGAGAACTGGGTTTGATTCGCCACTCTTCCACATGCAGCCAGCTGGGTGACCTTGGGCCAGTCGCAAGTTCTTTCAGAGCTGTTCTCTCCAGAGCAGTTCTTTCCCTCAGCCCCACCTACCTCACAAGGTGTAGGAAGAGGAAAGGAAAGAGATTGTAAGCCGCCCTGAGTCTCTGAGTGAAGGGCAGGATATAGATCTAATTATTATTTGTTGTTGTTGTTGTTTGTAAGCCGCCCTGAGACTCTGAGTGAAGGGCAGGATATATATCTAATCAGGGCTTGTTCTGTAGAAAAAGCCCAGCGGGAACTCATTAGCATAATAGGCCACACGCAACAGCAGAAACTCATTAGCCTATTAGGCCACACCCCTGACAACACAGCTCATGAGCATATTAGGCCACCCCCCCATGTTACTGTGGTCATCCAGCCACACCCACCTTTTGCTTCTTATTCTGTTTACCTTGTTTGTTGTCAAAACCCAGGGCTTTTTTTGTAGCAGGAACTCCTTTGCATGTTAGGCCACACACCCCTAATGTAGCCAATCCTAATGAGTTCCTGCTGTTGGGTGTGGCCTGTTATGCTAATGAGTTCCTGCTGGGTGTGGCCAACTTGGGAGCCAGCCGGAACTCCGTTCCTGTGCGTTCCTGCCCCAAAATAGCCCTGCATTATTTGTTGTTGTTGTTGTTATTGACAAATGGAACCTCCATGTCAGAGTTATCTGGCTCTGTAGAAGGCAGTTTTGTATGTTCATACACCCTTCGCTTTGTCTCTGAGCTCTCTTTGGGGGAAAGACTGTGGTTCAGTGGAAGAGCCTCTGCTTTGCATGCAGAAGGTCCCAGGTTCAATCCCTGGCATCTCCAGTTAAAAGGACCAGACCGTAGGTGATATAAAAGACCTCTTCCTGAGACCCTGGGGAGCCACTGGCAGTCTGAATAGACAATACTGGCTTCGATAGACCAAGGGTCTGATTCAGTATCAGGTAGATTCCTGTTTGGGGGAGGGTCTGTGGCTCAGTGGAAGAGCCTCTGCTTGGCATGCAGAAGGTCCTCGGTTCGTTCGATCCTGAGCATCCCCAGTTGAAAGGACCAGGAGACCTTGGAGAGCCGCTGCCAGTCAGAGTAGACAATACTGACTTTGATGGACCAAAGGTCTGATTCAGTATACAGCAGCTTTGTGTATGTATTCAGTCCCATCCACTCATTTCTGCTTTGTGACAGTTGGTTTTTTTTAATCAAATGAACTTTCACAATGCCCGCTTCAGGTCCAGAGAGGCAGAGTTCTCTGCTCGTTCTGGGGTTTCGTAGACACCCATCATCTTATCCAAGCATGACTGTAGATGGGCCATTTTGGGCCTCATCCTGGCCCCCACCCCCTGCGTGAAGTATTCTGGAAAAATCCAGCTCTTCACGTCAGTTGAAATCTTTAACAGCTTCGGTTTCCTCAGACGAAGGCAAGTTGTGCTGACAAAACAGGGAATTGGCTCCGATCGCCTGACGCCGCAATAAGCGCATGTAAATCCGCCAACAAGTCTCTCAGGAGGCCAGTTAACGGGCAATTCTACCCACTGTCGAGCGAGTGCTCGTCTTTATGTGGCCAATTTCACGCTTCCAGCAAGCCTGCTGAGGAGGCCCGGTCCCTGATGCGTACTGTTTTTACTGGAGCTGTGGGTCACATTCAAAATGGCTGCCTCGTCGTCGTACGAAAATGGCCACCAATTTCTGAGACGGAGTCCCTCAAAGGCTCTTAACTGGGAGGGGGAAGCTCACACAAACAAGTTTTTTCGCAGCTCGTATTATGCGTCTGTTTTTGAAGGCTGACGTGCCTCTTTAACGCCCACATTTTACTTGTCAGGTTTTTATCCAGTCTGAGAAGTAAATTGACCAAAATGAGGCACTTAAATAAGCTGTGCTGGTTGCGTATTTCAGCACAGGGTCCAAGCGACATGCACAGCCAACCTTACCTCGGTTGTGGATGGGAGTTATATCTAATGCTCCCTCTAAGCTGTCTTGTGAGCAAAAATTCTACTTTGTGAGCTCCTGGCATTAGAAGAAGAAGGAGAAGAGATTGGATTTATACCCCGCCCTTCACTCGGAGTCTCAGAACGGCTTACAGACGCCTTTCCCTTCCCCTCCCCGCGACAGACACCCTGTGAGGTAGGTGGAGCTGAGAGAGCTGTTTTCAAGACCAGCCCTTTCAAGAGCAGCTCTGACAGAACTATGGCTTGCCCAAGGTCATTCAGCAGCTGCAAGTGGAGGAGTGGGGAATCAAACCCGGTTCTTCCAGATTAGAGTCCGCGCACTTAACCACTAAACCAAACTGGCTCGTTAAGTCATTAAAGTTGGGAGCGAGTGATTTGGCTGCTGCATAAATTAGTTTGCTCTGGAGCCCTCCTTCCTGAGCTAGGACAAAAATGTGTGAGCCGGAGGCTAAAAACCTGTGAGCTAGCTCACACTAACTCAGCTTAGAGGGAACACTGGTTATATCCATACACAGTAAAGATTTCAGATTTTTTCACACTCACCGCTTCGTGAAAAATCCCCTTTCTTAATTTTGCTTCTCCCCTAACCAGACTGGATTCACAGTGTGCCATTTTCTCTCTCCTTGTGCCATATTTCCCCCGTAAAATGTGTGCGTTGAACAACTTAATTTGGGGCATCAATAAATAAGCATTGTATATTGTAGGTATAAATTTCATACAAAAAAGGGCTTCAGTACACAGTACCAAATGCCCCTCTGTACATCCAACAGCGGAAAGCAAAGAACCCAAACTGTTGATAAAAGACTATGAAGAAGAGAGGAAATGGGGAACGTGTGCTCATCCCTAACAGAAGCACATATTTTAAATACTACAGGAAGAAGTATGTTGGAGGTAGGAAGGCAGTACCTCAATGTGGAGAACCACATGAGAAAAGCCCTGCTGGATCAGACCGTATATTGTAGGTATAAATTTCATACAAAAAAGGGCTTCAGTACACAGTACCAAATGCCCCTTTGTCAATCCAACAGCGGAAAGCAAAGAACCCAAACTGTTGATAAAAGAATATGAAGAAGAGAGGAAATGGGGAATGTGTGCTCATCCCTAACAGAAGCACATATTTTAAATGCTACAGGAAGAAGTATGTTGGAGGCAGGAAGGCAGTACACCAATGTAAAGAACCACATGAGAAGAGCCCTGCTGGATCAGACTCCATCTAGTCCAGCCTCCTGTCTCACACAGTGGCCAACCAGCTCCTCTGGAGGACCAACAACGGGGCATAGATGCTGAGGCCTTCATAAGAACATAAAATTGAGCCCTGCTGGATCAGACCAGTGGTCCGTCTAGTCCAGCCTCCTGTCTCACAGTGGCCAACCAGTTCCTCTGGAGGGCCAGCAACAGGGCATAGACGCTGAGGCCTTCATAAGAACATCAGAAGAGCCCTGCTGGATCAGACCAGTGGTCCATCTAATCCAGCCTCCTGTCTCACACAGTGGCCAACCAGTTCCTATGGAGGGCCAGCAACAGGGCATAGACACCAAGGCCTTCCCCTGATGTTACTTCCTGGCACCAGGATTCAGAGTTTGACTTCCTCTGAATATGGAGGTTCCCTTTATTTACCATGGGTAGTAGCCAGCGATGGGCCTCTCCTCTGTGAATCTGTCCAGCCCCCTTTTAAAGCCATCTTTGCCTGTGGGCATCACTGCCTCCTCTGGCAGCGAATTCCACACAGTTGTCAGACTAGAATCTGGGGAACCTGGGTTCAGAATTCCCAGTCCGTGGTGCGACTTCACTGCGTGATCTCGAGCAAGTCACAATTCTAGCATCAGGCAGAGTCTACTCTGTGCTGACATCCAGGCGCTAGGGCAGCGGCAGAGTTTCCAGTTGCCGACCCATGTGGGAAGTTGCTGTCTTCTGCCCCCCCCCCCCCCCCCCCCCCCGCAGGGTCTGTCTCTCAGCGGATGGCAGGGACGTCGCTATTTCAGAATCTGTTCAGAATCAGGCTGTTCAGAATCATAATGCTCCATTAAATGAAGAGCACCTTCGGCGCCTCAAAATAAAGCCGGCAGAGGGAAGGGGGGAAAGAGGCACCCAGCTCATTGAAGGGAGGATGAAGCCAGCCCTCCTGGGTGATTTCCACATCCCAATCAATGCTCCCTCTAAGCTGTGGAGTCTTGTGAGCACAAACTCTACGTTGTGAGCTCCTGGCATTAAAGTTCTGAGGGAGCGATCTGGCTCCTGCGTAAATTAGTTTGCTCTGGAGCCCTCCTTCTTTAGCGAAGACAAAAAATGTGTGAGCTGGAGGCTAAAAAACTGTGAACCAGCTCACACCAACTCAGCTTAGAGGGAACACTGGTCCCAATCTTGGAGTTGTTAAAGGTACGGGCTTGGGAGCGTTGGGGAAGAAGAGGAGATGAAAGAACAGCACCCAAAGGCACATGTGCAAGGCTTAATTCGCGCTCTTAAGCAAGGCCGGGTTTGCGCCACTGTTCTGCAGGGGAAAGCGCAGAACGGGGCTGTCTGGTGCAGAATCCAGGTACCCGGGGATCTCGTCTTCTTCTCGCAAAGCAGGTCTCCAGCCCCGATGGGCTGCAAAGAGCTTGAGAATGTTGCCGGCAGTGCCTCGGCGGTCGGGGCGGAGGGGCGAGATCTTTAGCAGGCTGTTTGGGGCGGTGCTCAGCAGAGCCAGGTTTTCCAGAAGAAGAGCGATTCCTCTGGCTTCAGGGCCGGTTTGCTTCGCCGTCTCCCCGAGAGCGCCCACAAAGCGAACGTGACGCTGTCGGGATGCCGTGTAGCCAGCTGGGCTTGGCTGGGTGAAGATGGGCATGGCTCGATAAGAGAGGTTTCTTGGTAGGGGGGGCTCAGCAGCCACACCTCACCGTCCCCCGTTCCTCCCTCTTCCCCAGGTTCATGCTGGTCTTAGCCAGTAACCAGCCGGAGCAGTTCGACTGGGCCATCAACGACCGGATCGACGAAATGGTTCACTTCAAGCTGCCGGGCTTAGAGGAGAGGGAGCGCCTGGTCCGGATGTACTTCGACAAGCACGTCCTGAAGCCGGCCACGGAGGGCAAGCAGTGAGTCATTCGCGTACATATCGGGGGGGGGGATTTGACGGGGAAGGGGGGGCAAGCACGAGAGGCCAGCTCGGCTCTGTTCTTTCCCTCTTTCGGAGAGCCCCAGAGTGCCCTGGGAGCTCGCTGATGCTTCCAGAGAGCCCCGTGCCCACGAAGTCGTCGCTGTGTCAGACTCCCATCGCATCAACGAAGAACACACTTGTAGAAAAGTTTTTCCTTTATTTGAAGCAATAGGTGCATAACAGGATCACTGTTCAGAATAAGGCATAAACTTGGATCCCAATAGATTATAGTAAATTCAAAAAGCTGAGGCCCAATTGCGGGTCTTCCCGCGCGCGCCATTGAGCCTGGGAAGCAACGTTCCTACTTAATCATAACATCCTGCTTCTCATGGATAATGCCATGAGATCACCCAAGCTACTACCCGCCAGCAACCACCTGTGGCCTTGAGAGATACGGACGTTCCTGCAACTAGGCAATTAAGCGCATAAACCGTCATACATGGGAAAGTGAAAGCACGCAAGCGCATACCCAGGGAATAGGGACACATAAGAACATACACAGAGCACAGTGAAACATAAGAGTATACACAGAGTATAAGGAAACCTATTGGCAGCTTGCTGACATGCTGTAGTCTCTCATTTCCCCTTTATCCACTGCTAGTAAAATGTTCCGTCGTTGGGAGATGCGCCGTTGATGCAGAGAGAAGGATTGTCATGTGGGCTGTGTCTTACTAGCTGTCGGGGGAGAGGGGGCTCCCGTCGGAACACCAGAAGATGCTTCCCTTAAACTGTGGAGTCTTGTGAGCAAAAATTCTATTTTCTGAGCTACCGGCATTAAAGTTGCAAGCGAGCGGTTTGGGCACTGCCTAAATCAGTTTGCTCTGGAGCGCTCCTTCCTGAGCGAAGACAGAAATGTGTGAGCCGGAGGCTAAAGAACTGTGAGCTAGCTCACACTCACTCAGCTCAGAGGGAACACTGCAGAAAGGCTGCGTCAGGAGATTGTGGGATCCGCATGGGCAAAAGCCGTAGGGGATGGAGTGCTCTGAAAAGGAGAGGGATTTCAAGAGATTGAAAGAGAAGATGGAAAGAGCTAATCCTGGATCTCGTGTCTATGCGTACGTGTACACGCACATATATAACGTATGACGTGTATGCGTCTGTGCAATGAAAATATAAGCGTGCAATTGAAAATGCCTGGCCTTTGCGCCCATGTGGACTTATGAGACAGATAGAGGTCTTAGTCTGGCATTCTGAACATGCTGTCTATCACACACATATCAGTCTGTCCTCGCAGTAACCCGGTGAGGGACTCTGCGTGATTGGCTCACGTTCATCCAAAGAGCTTAAGGCCGGATGGAGAATTTAAACCCAGCTCTTCACGGCCTTGGTCCAGTGCTTTTACCTGTGACACCACGCTAAGCAGTCACATCTGGCTATGACATGAAAAACTCCTGTTCACTGTCCAGCACTCTTTGGTAAGACAGAGTAGTACGGGTAGGACAAAATCCATACATGTAAAAAATTATGTTGATAATATTGATTGTATATGCATATGCTTATATAAGCATGTGTTTAAATAGATGGTCTGTGATCTCCATTCAGTTTTTTTTTTAATGACTGAAAATGGAAGAAACAAAATGTACCCAGGTATTTTGGATGTTTTGCTGCAACAGATGCACTACATTTATTTATTTATTTAGGGATTTTTATTCCGCCCTCCCCAAAGCAAGCGAGCTCACAACAAATTGAGTCAAAGATATTCTTGAAGACAGAAAGGGATTCGTAGTACCAATAATAATTATTAGAGCAACAGAACAAAGTTTGAGTCCAGTTGGCACCTTTAAGACCAACAAAGTTTAATTCTGGATACAAGCTTTTGTGCGCATGTGCACTTCTTGAGATACACGCATGCGCACAGGAGCTTATACCCAGAATTAAACTTCATTGGTCTTAAAGGTGCCACTGGACGCAAAACTTTATCCTGTTGATTCAGACCAACACGGTACCCACCTGAATTATTCGAGCAAATAGGCATTAATTGCACAGGCCAATCTTTTTGTTTTTAATCATACTTCTGTTTGAGAGCCTGCATCCTCTCAGACCTGGCTCCCAAATCCTTCTGATCTTCTCAGATTGTTTCACAGAGCTGGATTCGAATCCAGTCGTTATCTATTCAGATTTATTACGGTCGAGACCAGCAAGGTTAAAATATAGTTTTGACACTAATACATAGAGATTAAAATCACAGCACAAGTAAAATTTATACTTCAGCCTTTAGCATTTTCTTAGACAAATAGTTACGTTTCCTAAGAGCCAGGGCACAAAACCTTGCCACCGCATAAGACACAGGTTTTTGATTGTCTTCTAAAAGGTATATCCAAAGAATTTCAGGGTTAAAATCAACATAATATTGCAACGGCTTAAATCTGGAAAGTAGAGGAGTAAGTATGTGGCGTCTTTCTTCTTGGTAATATTCACAATGTAAGAGTATGTGTGTAATTGATTCAACCACATTACTCGAACAAGAACATCATCGTTGCTGCACGGGCTGTTGAGTAGCACCTTAGAAACCAACCAGATTTTTGAGGTATAAGCGTCCAAGAGTCAGAGCTCCTTTGTATCTGATGAAGTGAGCTTCGACTATCAAAAGCCTATATCCTGAAACACTTGTTGGTCTCCAAAGTGCTGCCAGACTTGTATCTCACTTTTCTACCACAGAGCAAAATGGCTGCCCTCTGAATCCATTTTCACAGAGTGAAAGCCAGCGGAGGTTCCCTTGACTTAAGCCTCCCGCTCCACCCTGAAACCAGGCCTCTTTCCTGCTGTGGTCCCACTTCTCACTGACACGTGTGCATTTGCCTGTTCCAGGCGCCTGAAGCTCGCCCAGTTTGACTACGGCAAAAAGTGCTCAGAGATCGCCAAGCTGACGGAAGGCATGTCTGGCCGAGAGATCTCACAGCTCGCCGTGGCCTGGCAGGTAAGATCAAAATCCTCGACAGGAAGCAGTGGAGGAAAAGGCGTGCTCCCAGAGGGGAGCTGTGGATTTGATTGGTGGGTGTGTCTTCAGCTCTTATTGGACGCTGTTGCGTTTGAAGAGCCAAATTCTGTCAGAACCACAGAGCCTCTGAGTGTGGCCTTCGACCCAGTTCCGATCCCAGACAGGCAGAGTTTTTCTAGGGTAGCTAGCTCTAGGGAGGGCAGACTCTCGAGTCTTCCAAGCACGTGCAAAAAGCCAGTTAAGTGCGCAGAGTTTAATCTGGGAGAATCGAGTTTGATTCCCCAATCCTCCACGTGCAGCTGCTGGTGTGACCTTGGGTCAGTCACAAGTTCTCTCAGAGCTGTTCTCTCAAGGGCAGTTCATGAGACAGAGCTCTCTCAGCCCCACCTACCTCACGGGGTGCCTGTTGTGGGGAGGGGAAGGGAAATGAGATTGTAAGCCGCTCTGAGACTCCTTCCGGTTGTGAAGGGCAGGGTATAGCTCCAATCTCCTCTTCTTCTTTTCTACCTCCATATGGTAATCAAACTGATGTACACCCGAAGATTAGGGGAATCTGTTTTCAACTCAAGCAGCAGACCTTCCCATTAATGAGAAATTAAAAATCTCTTGAATCTGTAGAGCCGGGGGTCCGCAACATGGTGGCCATGGGCGCCCTGGGTCCCACCAATACCTTTCCCTGTGCCTGCCCAGTTTGTTTGTTTGTTTTTTAAAGTGGGTGGGGCTTTCGCCCAGCAAGGCTTCTAATTGGCTACTGGAAATTTGCTTGGCTGTGCAGATTTTTTTTAGCATTGCTTTGGCAGCCGCTGCCACCACAGCACCAGGATCTGCACCGCGTGATGGAAGTTAAGCTGTGGCTGGCTCCGCCTCCTGAGGCAGCCATGTTGTGCCTGCACCCAACACACTGTATGTCAGAATTCCAAAAGTGCCCATGGGCTCAAAGGTGTTAGGGACCCCTGCCATAGAGACAATTCCAGAACACCTAGCACTGTGGTAATTACTTTTCAACTATAAATGCTGGGCTTTTAGAAATCCACCGCTTATTCTTGTTTTAAGTTACGTATGCATCACAGCTATAAAAATTTAATTGGGGGGGGCAGTATTCAAATTCTGGAGGATCTCGTTTTTCATTGAAATATAAAGGAAGTAGCAAGTTTCTGGCCCTTTATTGGACTGAAGATAGGGTTGAAGTTTCAAAGCAGAAAGGCAACTGTGGCTGCAGTCACACGGAGATTTGGCCACGCTACAGAGACGGGACATAGGCGGATTTTCCGGGCGCAATCACACCGCAACATCTGGGAAGCGCAGAGCTCCCGTGGCGAATCTGAGGCTTCCCGCCGAAGATGCAGCTTAAAAAACTAGTACCTCCGAGGTACTAGTTTTCGGAAACCGCGGGGCAAGGGCGGGCGTCTGATCGCGTTTCCGGTTCACACGTTTTTTGTCTCTGCTCAGGAAGGGATGTGGCTCCAGAGCAAACTGATTGATGCAGCGGCCAAATGGCTCGCTCACCACTTTAATGCCAGGAGCTCACCGGATTTTTGCTCGCAAGACTCTGCAGCTTAGAGGGCGCATTGGTGGCCACCCTAGGACGGCCACGGCTTGGCACGACGACGCTCCGTCCCTCCCTCCCGCGGTGCATGGCTTACTTCTAAGGAGACCTGGGGGGGCTTTCCGGCTGCTGCACTGCTTCTCCCGGCTGCTGCTTATCCGGAGCCTTCCCTGTTCACCCTCCCTGGACACGCATGCGCGCACGCAGAGCCCCCTCCTCTTTTCCGTACCCCCCCCACACACACACTCCTGGCTCGTCCTGCTCGAAAGTAACTCTCTGCACCGGGCGACAGAGGGGGAGGTGCAGGGGGGGCGTGGCGGGAGGACGGTCTGGCTGAAGCTCCTCCTGGAGGGGGCCGGACGGAGGACACAGTTTGCATTCCTCTGCAGCCCTGGAAGGGGTTAAACCCATGTGATCGGCACCTCCCCCCAACCACGGGACCTCGACGGAATGTCTGATCGTGCAGCCGCACATTATTTTGCTCCGGGGCAAACAGCCACGCTCCCCCCCCTCCCCCGCGCGTGCATTTTCCGGCCCGTGTGACCAAAGCCTGTATAACTTTTCCAGGGTTCAGCAACTAGGAAGGTATTTATAGCTCCTTTCCATGTCCGTCAAGACCGGAATGAATAAACTATGTGAAAGCGTAACGGTCTCAGCCTAACCCACCTCGCAGGGTGGTTGTTGGGGGGAGAAAATGGAGGGGGGCAGGATGGAGCTGCATGGTGCCTTGAGGTCCCCCTTAGGGAGAATAGGGGGTTATATCTGAGTAAATAAATATTCTGATCGAAGGTAGAGGGGTCATCTTTCATTTTTAACACTCCAGTGTGTTATAAAAATCCCTGCCAGTAGAAAACTTTGCTCAAAAAGGTGCAGGCAGGTTGGGTCCTCTGTAACTGTTGCTCTGGCATGCCTTTTAAAAAAAACACCATGCAGAGATTTGGTGGGAAAGTCACTGCAGCTAGAAAATCAGTACATCAGGGAACAGACTGGCCTCACTGCCTGTGGTGCTAGTTTTCTATATGGCAGGAATATCGTGGTTGTATGAGAAGCATTTAAAAACTACCTTCCTGCCTTGAAGTGGTACGGTCTAATGTAGGACTTCAGGATTCTGCTGCCTTGTTCTGCTGCCCATGTAGGCCAGGTTGAATCTTGTCACCAGCAAGGATTTCAGATGCTTTCTAGTATATTTCCAAGCTACAAGATAACCGGTGTTTCTGAACACATCGCATACCTGAAAGCCTTTAGCCAAGTCACACAGTTAAGATCCAGGTATTTCCTGCCTCGTTCCAAAAACGTGCCAATAAATTCGAGTTACAAAATAATTCCTTAGCTGCTTAAGTAATTCCTTAGCTGCTTAAATCTGTCTTCCTTCATAGTTGGGCTAGTTGAGTCTGGACTGTACCACTGCGGGTAACTGCCGGTTCCTCCATATGGAAGGAAAACATTCCCCGTACTGAGAAAACTAGCTTGCCAAGGAGAGGACTAGATTTAAACCTAGCCTTTAATCTGAGAGAACCGGGTTTGATTCCCCACTCCTCCACATGCAACTGCTGGTGTGACCTTGGGTCAGTCACCAGTTCTCTCAGAGCTGT
>NW_015162514.1:181895-231374 GCF_001447785.1 Gekko japonicus | reverse complement strand
CGGTTCTCGAGAGAACTCCCTCAGCCCCGCCTGCCTCACAGGCAGTGTTCTCTCTAAGCTGAGTTAGTGTGAGCTAGCTCACAGCTTCTTAGCCTCCAGCTCACACATTTTTGTCTTGGCTCAGGAAGGATGGCTCCGGGAGCAAACTTATTCATGCAGTAGCCAAACCGCTCGCTCAGAACTTTAATGCTCACAAAGTAGAATTTTTGCTCACAAGACTCCACAGCTTAGAGGGAGCTTCGCTCACAGGGTGTCTGTTGTGGGGAGGGGAAGGGAAAGGGATTGTAAGCCGCTCTGAGACTCCTTTGGGTAGTGAAGGGTGGGGTATAAATCCAGTCTCTTCTTGTTCAATGCTGCAAATCTGCTTTCCTTTTCCTCCCTCCCAGAAGGGGTCCTGTTTGGACAGGTGAGAAGGAGGTGTGTCTGGGAATCCCACAGCCTTTCCCTTGCAAAGGAGTCTCCCCCCTCCTCTCCCCATACTCCTTATTGTGAGGAACTGCATAGGACGTTATCGTGACTTTGCCCTGCTTTCAGGAACCACCAGTGCCTTTGTGACATCAGCATCCGTCGCCCCAATCCCCACGCTCCTCTCGGAGCTATTTGCATGCCCTAGCAACCAGCGGGCTTCACACAAAGGGGCAAAGATTTAATTGGCCGTGGAAACTATTCTGCTGGTGGGGGGGGGGGGGGTTGAATCTGCAAGAGAACCAGGAAAGCACAGAGATTTCATCTCCGTTCTCATAACAGGGTTGCGCCGTTATGCGGAATTCCTTTTGAGCGGCAGAATCTGAGCGCTGAGCCTACCTAGTTAGGGGATATCCAGGATTTTTTCTCTCTCTGTCTCTCCACAGCGATTCCAGTGACACTTGTAATAGTGAGAACTCGAGCTTCTGCAAAAAACGGGGGTGGGGGGAGATGCCAATCTTTACCCGTTGCCCGTTTGCTGCAGGACTGCAGAAGGCTTTGCAGCGCCGCTTTGCAGAGCTAAGTTAGCAAAACCGGTAGGATCCGTTCCCCGGTTCCCCAGTTCCCCTCGCACCGGTACTTGGCGAGAGATCTCCCCGACAGACGCCCCCTCTCTCCTGCAGCGACATCCCTGCCAAGTGCCAGAGCGACGATTCGGCCCACAGAGCCTAGGCGGTTGGTCACCCACAGTTTTGTCGGCCGTTTCTCGGCTTGCTTTTCCGCCGAAGTCTCGCCCACCCCCATGTTGCAAAGCGCCAGTTGGCAATGAACGCGTGAACCTCTCTGATACAAACCCTTGGTCGTTCAAGGTCAGTCAGTTCTCGCCAGCGACTGACTGACAGCAGCTCTCCGGAGTCTCAGGTGTGGGACTTCAGCATCACCTCCTGCCAGTTTGGTGTAGTGCTTAGATGTGCGGACTCTAATCCGGGAGAACCGGGTTTGATTCCCCACTCCTCCACTTGCAGCTGCTGCATGACCTTGGGCAAACCATAGTTCTGTCAGAGCTGTTCTTGAAGAAGAGCAGTTTCTGTCAGAGCTCTCTCAGCCCCACCTACCTCAGAGGGTGTCTGTTGTGGGGAGGGGAAGGGAAAGGAGTTTGTAAACCGCTCGGAGACTCCCTTGGTTGGTGAAGGGCGGGGTATAAATCCAATCTCTTCTTCTTCTTCTCTCTTCTGATCCTTATAACTGGAGAGGCCGGGGGCTGAAGCTGGGACCTTCTGCATGCCAATCCGATGCCGTAACTCTTCCCCAGATGTCGTTGGGGTTCAGCTACAAGCGAGGGATCTCTTTCATTAGCCTTACCGCGAGCACAAAGCTGCTTCAACATTTCTTCTAGCTGAATGGCCACTGCTAGCATTTCTGTCTCCCCTTTGTCTCTTAGGCACCCGCCCTTTCATTCCACCCCCACCCCCCACTGATCTGCCTCCATCAGTCATAAGAATTAACAGCCATCGTTTCATGTGGGCTGACTTCATTCTTGCATGAACCATCTTTTTAAAATTATTGCTTAGTACTCTGAGGGCCGCGGTGGCTCAGTGGTTAAGATGCTGAACTTCAGGCTGTGGAAGGTCTATAGTTCGGCAGGTCGGGACCCGAGTGCCACGTGACGGCGTGAGCTCCCGTCTCTGGCCCCAGCTCCTGCCAACCTAGCAGTTTGAAAGCAAGAAATTGCAAGGAGATAAATAGGTACCGCTTTGGTGGGAAGGTGACAGCGTTCCGTGCGCCTCGGTGTTTAGTCATGCCGGCCACATGACCACGGAAAGGTCTTCGGACAGCGCTGGCTCTTCAGCTTAGAAACGGAGATGAGCACCGCCCCCTAGATTCGGATTCGACTGGCTTTCGAGCAAGGGAAACCTTTACCTTTACTCGGTGGTCCACCACCATATACCGTCAAACCCACAGTCTCTTAGGGTGCATTGTAGCAGCTAAGAGCTGTAATTCTGGAGGTCCTAAGTTCAAATGTTGTCTCTGCCACAAACTCTTTGGGTGGCCTCAGGCAAACCACTTAGTCTCAGTCCTCCTTCCCTCCCCCCAGTCTGCAGTTATGGACTGTAGTACTGGCCCACCTTGCAGGGCTGGTGTTATTTTATTATAATCCTTATGTATCTGAAGAGCTTTGAGCAGCGAAGGTGTTATAAATGCAAACCGAACTTCTGCATCAAAAAACTTCAGCGCTAAATTCCACGATTTCCCTCCCTGCCATTTCTCATTTTGCAGAATTTGGGCTGACAAAATGTGTTCTACTTAAATTTATTTAAATTCGTTCATACCCTGCTGGCAAATTTGGTCCCTCTCCTCAAAAAAACCCCCAAGTTTCAAAAAGATTGGGCCGGGGGTCCAATTCTATGGGCCCCCAGAGAAGGTGCCCCTTACTCCATTAGTTTCAATGGAGATGGGGAAAGGGTGTTTAAAGGGGTTGCAGTCCCTTTAAATGCTTTCTCCAAGCCAGACAAGCGGTGTGACTCCATGAGTGAACTCCGAAGGCGTTTAAAGGGCTTGCTGTCCCTTTAAACACCTTCTCCAAGCAATGAGGTCACCCAGAGGGCTTTGAAGAGACCGCAATCCCTTTAAACGCCCTTTAACTATGACTATCCAGCAAAAAATCACAAATGTTTTTGGGATTTTTAAGTCTTGGCCATTTCGGATTGCCGAAAAAACACCCAAAGAAATACCCATCTGAAAGAATATCCAGAAAATACCAATATTTTTCAGATATTTTTTCGGCTCTGGTTCAATCCAAACGCACACCCCTAAACGTAACAGACGCGTGACGACTTTGCTAGTTACACAGAGGGGCTCAGAGGGGCCCCGGCTGCCAGAGACCCCTTTCCCCCCACCCTCTGGGCATCTGAGTTTTCCGATAGTCCTTCCCACATACCTTCACATACACCTTTGCCGTCATGAGGGCTAGAAACTTGGCAGGAGCTAGATCCCGCACCCAGACTTTGCGTTCTTGCAAAGCCGAGGCTTTCCTCCGCAGCCCTGGCTATCATTCCCTCTCCCCCTCAGCTGGGGGGGGGGATTAGGTGGGCTAGCTGCTAACTAGAAACCCCTCCCGGCAGGCAGGAAATAAGAGGGGACTGCGGTGTCACCTCCAGGCCCCCTCCCAGGCGAGCCTGCGTTTCCTCAGCTGATAAGCAGCAGCTGTGGCAAGACAGGTGTGTTGCTGGGTTTTTTTTTTGTTGTTGTTGTTTTTTAACACGTCCTCCAAACAGCCTTGATGCAAATGGATGTCTCAAGGTATTTTAAGGTTGCTTCTCTTTCTCTTTCTCGCCTCTCCTTCTTTCTTCCATTCTCTCTCCCTTCCCCTTTCTCACCTCTGTTGCAAAGAGTTAGTAGGGCCTCTCCAAAAGCCCTTGGGGGGGGGGGCTTGTGACTTCTTTAGCCTGTGTTGGGGGATTTTTTTGGAGCACCAAGCCACAGCGGATCCTGCTCATTGCAGAACGCCGGACTTTAATGGCAGCAATTTTTCAGCTGTGTTTTGTTCCGGCCAAGGAGGGTGTTGCGCTGTGTGTGTCGTCCCCCCCCCCCAGTGCCTTGGAATGAATCCCAAAGGGGAGGTTTAATTGCAGCCCGCAACAGTTGTTTAATTCTCCTCCGATTCATATTTCTGATTTCTGTAATTAGTTTTCCTCCCTCCCCCTCCTTTGCAGAGTTTGTATCGCCCCTGGAATCATTAAGGAACCTTAACGCTTTCTGTCCCAGCTGTCTGCCAAAGAGCTTGGGAGGGAGGGACTTGCATGGTTCTCCCGCCTCCTCTGTTTTTTTCCCTCTCTCTCAACAACCCCATGAGGTAGATTTAGGTATCTGAAGAACTGAGCAGTGACTCAGGAAAGCTCCTCCCCTTCCACAAATTGTTAGTCTTTAAGGTGCTACTGGACTCTTGCTCTTGTTCTGAAGAAGTGAGCAGTGGATCACGTAAGCTCCTACCCTGCCACAAATTGTGTTAGTCTTGAAGGTGCCACTGGGCTCTTACTCTTGTCCTGAAGAAGCAAGCAGTGGATCACGTAAGCTCCTACCCTGCCACAAATTTTGTTAGTCTTGAAGGTGCCACTGGGCTCTTGTTCTGAAGAAGTGAGTAATGACTCACGGAAGCTCCTCCGCTGCCACAAATTTTGTTAGTCTTGGAAGGTGCCACTGGGCTCTTGTTCTGAAGCAGTGAGCAGTGACTCACAACAGCTCCTTTTGTTGTTGTCGTTGTTGTTCAGTCGCACAGTCGAGTCCGACTCTTTGCGACCCCATGGACCAGATCATGCCAGGCCTTCCTGTCTTCCGCCATCCTCTGAGGTTTGGTCAATTTCATGTTCGTTGCATCGATGACACTGTCTAACCATCTCATCCTTTGCCGTCCCCGTCTTCTTTGACCTTCAATCTTTCCCAGCATCAGGGTCTTCTCCAGGGAGAGCTCCCTTCTCATTGGGTGGCCAAAGGATTTGAGCTTCAGTTTCACTATCTGGCCTTCCAGGGAACAGTCAGGGTTGATTTCTTTTAGGATTGACTGATTTGATCTTCTTGCAGTCCAAGGGACTCTCAAGAGTCTTCTCCAGCACCATAGTTCAAAAGAATCTATTCTTCGGCGCTCGGCCTTCCTTATGGTCCAACTCTCGCAGCCATACAGGACTACTGGGAATACCATTGCTTTGACCATGCGGACTTTTGTTGGCAGGGTGATGTCTCTACTTTTTATCATGCTGTTTAGGTTCGCCATCGCTTTCCTCCCAAGGAGCAGGCGTCTTTTAATTTCATGACTGCTGTCACAGTCTGCGGTGATCTGGGATCCCAGGAACGTGAAGTCTGTCACTCCTACAGTTCCTACCCTGCCACAAATTTTGTTAGTCTTGAAAGTGCCACTTGACTCTTGCTCTGAAGAAGTGAGCAGTGGATCACGTAAGCTTCTACCCTGCCACAAATTGTGTTAGTCTTTAAGGTGCCCCTGGACTCTTGCTCTCTTCTCCTCCCATAATGTAGGTTAGTCTGGGAGAGAGCGACTGACCCAGTGAGCTTCAGATGGTGGTGTGGGGCTTTGAACTGCTTCACTGGGTGGGAATCTGGAATGTCACGCATTCCTGGCTATGCACCTGCGGCAAGATGTCTTTGGAAAGTTAAACAAGCTCAAGACCCATCAGTACTGCGAAAGACCTAGGGTTTTTTTTTTAAGTTCTGGATATTTTTTGTGCTTCAAAGCTGTCAGCCTCAGCCTTGGGCATTGGATTGACAGCAGGGAAAGGGGGGGAGAGAGACCTCTGTAAGAAACTGTAAAAAGTACTGAGTTTGTGGCCTCTGGTACTCAGTACCTTTGGTGGTGGTTTTGGGATGACAGCACCAACTGAGTATAAAGATTCTTGGTTTAAGCTGATAGCCCTCACTACTGTGCGTCACAGCCATTGAAACTGTACGAATAGCATTTGCTTAAGACTAATTTCCGAAGCACCACAGGGGCCCATTTTGAATCGGGACCATGGCACATGGGGTGGAGGGGGTTCCAGCTTCCTCCATGCTATTTTCTTAACCTGACATTGACCCAGGTGGCGTTATTTGCCCCTATACATGCAAGCATTCACTGCACATAGAGACCTCTGATGGAGCAGATAACATACCTTGAGGCTGTCCAGTTGGGAAAACAGTGCACGGGGAGAAGGCTGGAGCCCTTCCTCCTCCAGGCCACAGTCCTGATCTGAACTGGGCCCCTGCGGCACTTCTAAACTGAGTTCCCGCGGGGAACTCGCGGCTGTCATATCACTGCAAATCCCCGTGGTGGCCACAGGTTAAATGTAACATGTGGTTTTGGGCCTAGATCTCAGCACAGCCTAAATTCTGGTACCTGCCTCCTCCCACTTTCACTAGGGAGCCTCCCATCTTCTCTTTTCCTCATCTGCCAACAGCCGCTAGATCCTCAGCTCTCCCGTCATCTGTCCTGCTCTGGCTCAGAAGGCCTCTTCTGACAGAGGTTTCGATAGAGCACACTGCCTGCCCTGTTCTTTCCCCCAGGACTATAGCCTTTAAACAGAATCCGACAGTTTCGTGACCTGAGTCGTAGCTTTGCTTTGTTTGCGTTACAGGCCTTTAACAGGACAGTCGGCCTGGTTCAAGGACCCAAATCAGATTTGGGAATCTCAAGTCTAGTCCCCGTTGGGGGCGGGGTGTAAGAGGCTTCCCAGTTCCCTCTTGCACAGCGGGGGAATCCTCCTACAACGATGCCCACTATGTGTGATTCTGGATGTGTCATGCAAAACCAACATGTGCTTTTAAGAGATCTATTTTTAATATGCATAGTCTCCTTCACCGAGGCGTGCTCTTTTCACGCACGGGGAAGAACCTCGGAAGAGGCGCCTGCCCCCCACCCCACCCCGCTCTCCGACACAGAAGGCCGTTTTGGAAGAGGCATTCTCTCGCCTCTGCATTCCCCCTTCTGTCCCACACAGGAGGTGCCTCTTCCAACATGTGGCCTCCATCACATAGCTGCCGTTATCTGCTGGGTTCCCCCCCCCCCCCCCCCCCCCCACATTTTTTGGCATGCAGATTTTTGCCCAGCTTAATTGATTATTCATTTAAAGCTCTTCCAGTGGAAAGGATCCTTTGTTGATTAAGAGTTTGGCTGCCCTAATAAATTATCCAAACTCATGCAAATCTGTTTAATTGGCATAATGTATGTAGGTTATGCAACCGGGGGGGGGGGGGGGGGAGACCGCACGTCACTTCAAATGGCTTAGCTCTTTTTTAATAAACGTCTCAAGGAAAAAGGAGAAGTCTGTAAAGGAATGGGAGACTGATGGGTGGCAGAGTTCAGAACGGGTAAGCTATGCTTGTTCCATTGGCAGTGCAGAATTCAGCTTCCATGGCCTCTCAGCTTTAGTGTGTGGTTTTTTTTAATGAAGCAAGTTCTTAGGAGCCAGTTTGGTGTAGTGGTTAGGAGCATGGACTCTAATCTGGGAGGAACCGGGTTTGATTCCCCACGCCTCCCGATGCAAAGGAGAAGTCTGTAAAGGAATGGGAGACTGATGGGTGGCAGAGTTCAGAACGGGTAAGCTATGCTTGTTCCATTGGCAGTGCAGAATTCAGCTTCCATGGCCTCTCAGCTTTAGTGTGTGGTTTTTTTTAATGAAGCAAGTTCTTAGGAGCCAGTTTGGTGTAGTGGTTAGGAGCATGGACTCTAATCTGGGAGAACTGGGTTTGATTCCCCACCCCTCCCGATGCAGCTGCTGGTGTGACCTTGGGTCAGTCACAAGTTCTCTCGGAGCTGTTTTCTCAGCGCTGTCTCAGCCCCACCTACCTCCCAGGGTGTCTGTTGTGGGGAGGGGAAGGGAAAGGGATTGTAGGCCACTCTAAGGCTCCTTCAGGTAGTGAAGGGCAGGGTATAAATCCAATCTCCTCTTCTTCTTCTTCTTATGGATAGTATGATTGAGGTGGAGAGATGTGGGCTAAGAAGCAAATGTGAGCCTGAACTCAGGAAGCCTCTTACACTGAATCAGACCCTCGGTCCATCCCCGTCAGTGTTGTCTACTCAGACTGGCAGCAGCTCTCCAGGGTTGCAGGCGGAGGTCTTGCACATCACCTACTCTGCCAGAGAACATCCGTGCCTTGCGGGATTTCTTACCTTTCCGCAGGGCTTGTAAGGCAGAGGTCTTCTGCCGGGCTTTTGGTTGAGGACAGCGATGGGACAGCAAGTAGTCTGGTGTCCCCCCCCCCCTTACCTGCCCCCTTGGAGGCTCTGGGTCGTTCTGTTTTCTATTCAAATCGTTTGCCACCTTGGAATGGCTTTTTAGGTATGTCTCTGTACGGTGTTTTAACACTGGTTTAATTTAACTTGGATTGTTGTGTTTCTGTTCTGTTGTAAGCCACCTTGCACCCTGTTTGCAGGGAAGGGCAGCCTAAAAGTCTAAGTAAAGGTTCCCTTGCTCGAAAGCTGGTCGAATCCGACTCTAGGGTTGCGGTGCTCATCTCCGTTTCAAAGCCGAAGAGCCAGCGCTGTCCGAAGACGTTTTTCCATGGTCATGTGGCCGGCATGACTAAACACCGAGGCGCACGGAACGCTGTTACCTTCCCACCGAAGTGGTACCTATTTATCTACTTGCAATTTCTTGCTTTCGAACTGCTAGGTTGGCAGGAGCTGGAACTAGAGACGGGAGCTCACTCTGTCATGCGGCACACTCGGGGCTCGAACTGATGAACTACTGACTTTCCACAGCCACAATGAAATAAATAACCAGTCTCGTCTACTCAGACCGGTGGCGGCTCTCCAGGGTCTCAGGCAGGGGTCTTTCACATCACCTATTGCCTGGTCTTTTTTTTTTTTTTAATTGGAGATATCAGGGACTGAACCTGGGACCAGTGTTTCCTCTAAGCTGAGTTAGTGTGAGCTAGCTCACAGTTCTTTAGCCTCTGGCTCACACTTTTTTTGTCTCATCTCCGGAAGGACGGCTCCAGAGCAAACTGATTCATGCAGGAGCCAAATCGCTCACTCACAACTTTAATGCCAGCAGCAGCTCACAAAGTAGCTTTTACCTTTGCTTATTCATTGTTTTCTTTAAAAAAGAAAAAAAGACTTTGTTTAGTTTGAGGGTGAAGTTTTTCGTCTTACCTGAGTTTGGCCTTTGGGGGCCTCGCCCCGCACCTCTTTTTCTTCCCCATCTCGTTTATTTTATGGAGAAGAAGTGGGGCTTTTTCAAACGTTGTAAGTAGGATTTTTGCTCACAAGACTTAGAAGGAGCAGTGCCTGGGATATTCTGCATGCTAACGAGGCTGGAACCTTCTTGTTCAGAGTCACGTGGTGAATCACTGGAGGTTTTGCCGTCGATCAGGGTCGTCTCAGGATCAGTTGCCTCTCCTTCCTTGAAGTTGGTCACATCAGGATACGCCATCTGGCTTTCCACTTGACTTCGTCTATACACACAGCAGAAGGAGTCAGTACTGAAAGGGGTAGAATAAGCCTGACGCCAGTTCAGACAATGAGGAATTTCACATTACCCAGTTTCACCTGGTTTCAAGCCAGTAATTATCTGTTTTGAAGTGAACCGGTATAGGGCTGCCATTTCACACATGGCTTTCCCCTTCCGGTAAAGAGCTGGATCTGAAGTAGTTTGCCATTTCAGACTGCACCGCTTTTTCCTGTTTTTCACCCGTGCGGGCGATTTCCAGCTTTAAAAAAAAAAAAAACGTTCGCTTTATAGCGCTATAGCACTATGACAAAACACTCCAGGCATTCCAATGGGGTTGATATACTGCTGTTTCGTTATAGCGCTATAACGCTATAAAGCGAATGTTCAAATAAAAAAAGCTGGAGATCGCCCGCGTGGGCGAAAAACGGCGGGAAAAAGCGCATCGGAACCGGGAGAGGAAACTGAAGACTACTTGGAAGCGGTTGACAGGTAAAACGCTTCAGCCCCGTTTCCTAAACGGGACAGAAGCGTTTGTGTCTGAAATTGCAAATATATTCCGGTACGGAACCGGTTCTAAAACGGTTCTGTCTGAAATGACAGACCAGAAACCGTTTGGGAACCGTTCCTCTTCCAGATTATATCGTCTGTCTGAAATTCCTCTCTGTCTTGTGCTCTCCCTCTGAGCCACAGTTCCTTCCTCCTCCTGCCTGTCAGGTCTGGACGCTTGCGTTGAAGACAAAACATCGCGTCTGAGTAAAGGCAGATGCTTGGGTTGTTGTTGGGTTTTCTTCCTTTTTTAATGCATTTGAAAGCTGTTCCTGGAAGGGGCAGCCAGCCAGTCTACCCACGCTTTCCTCCAGCTTTCTTTCTTGACAGTGCTGCACCCCCACCCACCCCAAGGCAGGTCTATTTTTAGAAAGTCATTGGAAGAGGCAGTGAAGTATGAACCTAACGGCCGCAGATGGAGCCACGATAGGAAAAAAGAAATCACCGGGCTCGATGGTCCCAGGGGCTGACGCAGGCACCTTAGTGTCGCACGCCCCCCCCCTTCAATTCCACATCAGAGGGAAAGCACTCAACGTGCGTTGTGAAAGGCACTGCATCTTCTTGAAGACAGACCCCATGCCGCAAGGCACTTGCGGCTCCGGCAGATGCCCGTGCGCAGCGGCATCTGGGTTCGCTTGGGCAACGGATGAGCAACTGTGCTATCCAGGCGTTCTCAAAGATCGTTGGACCAGACCCCATGCTGGGATAGTGACGCGTGAGCATTCTCAGCACGAGAATTGTAAAAAAATTCTGCACTGGGGTCCTCCAAATTATGGAAGACCCTCCTCCTGAAATACCCGCTTGGCGCAGACGGTTAACCGTTTAGTCCCCAAGGTGTTTTCTTTTCCTGTACGTTCGACGGGCGGATCTCTCGTTGCTCCCTTGTGACGGCTTCTTTAGTTTGGCTCTTGCGCTTCAGTTTTTGGAGTGTCTTTTTTGTTTTTAATTGTTAATAGATTTTATTCTGAGCAGAGGAGTAGTCAGTAAAAAAAGGGGGAAGACGTCTTCATAATTTAAGTAAATAATCTGCTTAAACTGAACTAATGATTATTTTAAATCTACTATAAAAATTAGAAAAACTTATAAAAATTGGTTACCAACATAAGGAGCCTGCTTTTAACGTAGGCTATTTTTACCTCCTCCTGCTTTGTGATTATCTCATGTAATTTATTTGGCCTTCCCGGTTCTGCCGTAACAGTTATTGGCCTTCCTTCCTGATTCTGGTGTCATTTGCTTATGTGTTTTTTTTTATTGAATTGTTTTATCATTTTTAATGTTCTTTTTTCATTGTTCGAGTGTTTCAGTGTTTTTAAGCGTGCTGCTTTGGGGGCCCCAATGGTGTAGAAAGGCGGCATAAAAATATCTTGAATAAAATCCATGTAGTGGGGAGAGGCAGGACTTAAGGGGGGGCAGCTCATTTTTTGCCCAAAGTGAACATAAATCCTAAAAGGCTTCCTCAATGAAGCACTCCAAGAAAGTTTGTAACAGCCCTGGATGCTTCAAAGGGACTTCAGAATAGATTTTTCTCTCCTTCTCTTCCCCCTTCAGGCTGCGGCCTACGCTTCACAGGACGGGGTGCTGACGGAGGCCATGATAGATGCCCGGGTAGCAGACGCCGTACTGCAGCACAAGCAGAAAATGGAGTGGCTGAAAGCCGAAGGAGTGGAACTCGGCAAGAGCCAGCCGCTGCCCCTCACACTGGGGAAGTCCGTGTGACGAGCCAAATAAGCATGGCCGACGGCTGCGCGTAAAGCAAAGGATGCTGGGGGAAGTGGTGTCTTGGGGCCACGCTCTGGTCGAAATCATGTTGAGCTGACAGAGGGCCCCCCCACTGGTGAAAGACGGGGAGGGCGCCACGGCTCCGAGACTGAGAAACCGTTTTTTGTACCTCAGGGTGACATCTGGAATAATTGTGTCTGTGTGTATTGGGACAAAATTAAGCACCACTATATTAAAAGAGTTCCCTTGCCAAAAACGGGCAGTTCCTGAAACCTCTGTTTTTGTCTCAGTTTCTTCAGAACATGCCAGCTAGAACGCATTTCACAGCAGAGAAAATGGTTCAGGTGCCTTCAAAAGAGAGGGGCATTTTTAATGTTGTGTTTATCTGCCTCAGTCCTGCCATCGGTCTCTTTTATTTGTCTCTCAGTTTTATACCCCATCTAAGACCATCCGAAGAGCCCAGCTGGATCAGACCAATGGTCCGTCTAGTCCAGCATCCTGTCTCCCACAGGGGCCAACCAGCTCCTCTGGAGGGCCAACAACAGGGCATAGAGGCCGAGGCCTTCATCAGAACATCAGAAGAGCCCTGCTGGATCAGACCAATGGTCCGTCTAGTCCAGCATCCTGTCTCCCACAGGGGCCAACCAGCTCCTCTGGAGGGCCAACAACAGGGCATAGAGGCCGAGGCCTTCATCAGAACATCAGAAGAGCCCTGCTGGATCAGACCAATGGTCCGTCTAGTCCAGCATCCTGTCTCCCACAGTGGCCAACCAGTTCCTCTGGAGGGCCATCAACAGCCCAGAGAGGTTGAGGCCTTCTCCTGATGTTGCCCTCTTGGCTCTAGGATCCAGTCAGTTCAAGGCTGTGTCTTTTGAGTCAGGAACATGTGAAACTGCCTTATATTGACTCCGACAACTCGCCTGCCTGGTTTATTTTTATATTAATTTACTCAGTATTATTTACTCAGACTCTGGGAGTTAGTGCTGCCAACTCTGGCCTGGTAAAGGGGGCATTGCCTGTGGAATGGGGGGATTTGTGTAGATATTTCACTTAGACTCTATGGTATAAGGTTATACCCTGAAACAACCATTTTCTGGAGCTCACTTGTAATTCTGGTAGAATGCCAGGCTCAACCTGGAGATTGGAAACCCTAGCAGTAGCTGGTTTTCAAGGTCTTCCCTGCCAACTACTACCTAGGACCCAGTGAGAGCCAGTTTGGTATAGTGGTTAGGAGTGCAGACTCTAATCTGGGAGAACTGGGTTTGATTCCCCACTCCTCCTCCAAATACAGCTGCTGGTGTGACCTTGGGTTACTTACAAGTTCTTTCAGAGCTGTTCTCTCATGAGCATTTCTCTGAGAGCCCTCTCAGCCCCACCTACCTCACAGGGTGTCTCTTGTGAGGAGGGAAAGGGAAAGGAGACTGTAAGCCGCTCTGAGACTCCTTCGTGTAGTGAAGGGCAGGGTATAAATCCAATCTCCTTAAAATGTCAAGGACTTGAGCCTGCACCCTTCTCTAGGCACACTGTGTCTGTGGTAATGATGCTCTGTATTCTTGGTGCATGGGGGGCAACAGTGGGAGGGCATCTGGAGTTCTGGCCCCAGTGCTGGACCTCCTGGTGGCACCTGGGTTTTGGCCACTGTGTGACACAAGCGTGTTGGACTGGATGGGCCATTGGCGTGATCCAACATGGCTTCTCTTGTGTTCTTATGTTCACAGCACTTGCTGGCCCCTCTGCCCTAATCTTTTGTTAGGCATCTAGGGTAAGCGTACCATCTTCTTCGTGGTCTCTGTGCATCACACCCTTGGGATACTCTGCGCCTGCGCTGACCTTCTCGGTACCGATAGCTAGCAAAAGGGATTTTCGCGCCTCTCCCAGGTCACGCGCCGGCTCCACTGCGCATGACCAAGGAGGGGCACGCAGATCCCGCCAGTTCTCTTCTGACCGCCGCGCTGGTAGGACGCCTTCTGCCTCGGTCTGCTAAGTACCAAACTTTTTTTGCTAAACTTACGTTTAGTTAGTTTCTTTTTCTTTATTTTTGTAGTTAGCATTTTTCTTTCGGTGTTTGTTCTTTATTTACGTTCCCCTCCCGCTGGCCTATGGCCCCGCGGTGGGGTTGTTTCAAACGGTGTAGGACTTGCGGCCTTAAAATATCCCCCACCGACGGGCACTCGCTTTGCCTCGTTTGTTTAGGGGAGTCGCACTGTGTCTCTAAGTGCAGACATTGCCGAAAGTTTTCGAACCAGACGAGAAAAAACAGGGCAGCTCGTCTACACTTGGCCCTGATGGAGAAGGCACTATCTCCACAGTCCTCTTCACCGTTGGACACGTCCGGGCACGCCTCGATGTCCACCTTGGCTGCGGACACTTGTCCTCCCGTTCCGGGATCATCGACGTCGACGGTCGCAATCGATGCTTCGGCACCGAAACGATCGACGCCGATAAAGGACCACCCCGTACCTTCCAAGATCCGGAAGCAGGGCAAAGACTCACAGCAGTCGAAGAAACCTAAAACGGACAAACCCAAAGTCCATAAGGTTTCGGCTAGTCAGGGTCGAGATCCCACGCAAGAACCTCACCCGATCGGTTCGGATCTCGACATCGACCTTACTCAACAGACAAATCAGTCGCAATCTGATATGTCGAGCCGTCAATCCTCTCATGCCTCCCCAGAACGTGGAGTCGAGGATCGGCACCGACCAACTTCTCCTCCCCTGACTTGGGATGAGAGGCAATGGCATTATTTGTACGGGAATCGATACCCATACCCTTGGGCACTCCCGATACCACCCCCACCTGAATGGGATCGTCAGTCGGTGTCATCCCGCATTTCGCGCTTTCAAGATCGACCATCGGTATCGAAGCAGTCGATACCGACGCATCCACCAGACCCGGTTGTGCCCCCGATTAACACACCGGCACCGTCTCAACCTGAATTACTCGAATCATCTCCAGAACCATCCAATGTATCCTCCGATTCAGATGGCTTTTCTGAACATATCGAGGATGTAGATGCACAGCCCACCTCGCAAGATGTGGAAGCGGATTTACCTATTTCTCCATCAGAGGATGTTAAGTCTTATGGAGATTTTATTCAACGCATGGCATTAGATCTATCTATGACTCCTACTCTCGTTGCCAGTTTTGTGGATGATAACGTTTTTGACATTATGCACTCTAACACTTCGCCCTCCGTGGCTCTACCAATGACAAAAGTTCTCTTGCAAACTACCAAGGACTTTTGGACTCGTCCAGCCTCCATTAATGTCTCTAATAAGCGTCTGGATCACATGTACAAGGTCCAGGAATCAGGGGCTGAGTTTTTATACACACATCCTAAGCCCAATTCTTTGGTCGTTTCCTCGTCCACGAAAGGAAAAGCGAGCCACTCTACTCCATCAGACAAAGAAGGAAAAAAGTTGGATTCGGTTGGTAGAAAATTCTACACTGTCGGTGCAATGGGCATTAAAACGGCGAACTATGCCGCCTGCATGGGCCGTTATCAATTCAATTTATGGAAGCGTTTGAATGATTTCCTCCCGCACGTGCCCAAAGAGTGCCAACCTCAGATTAAAAGGATTCAGAATGAAGGGATGGTCTTGGCTAGACACCAAATTAGTGCTGCCAAGCATTCCCTGGAATCCGCTAGTAAGACTCTAGCAACCTCTGTAGCGTTACGCAGACATGCCTGGCTCCGCTCTTCATCATTGCCATATGACACCAGATCCTCGGTGGAAGACCTTCCCTTTGAAGGTTCTGGATTGTTTAGCTCCACCACTGACACGGTTCTGCAGGAAATGGATAAGAGTATCAAGACGTCCAAGAGTTTGGGGATCTCCCCCACGACCAAATACTCGAAATCCAAGCAGTGGCCTAGGCAACCTTGGTCGACCAGGCAACCGTACAACAAATCACCTACGGATCAATGGCAAAGACCTCCCTCTCAGTCACGGTCTTTTCCCCCGAAAAATAAGGGACAATCGTCCGGTGCCTATAAGTCGAAATTCCCTAAGAATCCCAAACAGGGACTTTGACTTCAACCTTACTGCTCAGACTCGCCTTGCACCCTTCCTGCACGCATGGCTCGCCATTTCTACGGACAAATGGGTGCACTCTATAATAAGAGATGGCTATCTCATAGAGTTTTCTCTGACTCCCAAAATCTCCCGTTTTATCAGAACCCCGGCGTCTCCTGCCCTGCTACAGGAGGTACAATCGCTGACACAAAAAAACGCTATAGAGAAAGTCCCGATGGCGGATTGTTGCCGCGGGATTTATTCCAAATATTTCACGGTCCCCAAGAAGGACGGAGGACTTCGTCCAATCATGGACCTTCGTTTTCTCAATCGGTTCATCATTTACAGAAAGTTTCGCATGACCACGTTGCAAAGCATTTTACCACTCCTGTCTCCAGGGACTTGGATGGTCACTTTAGATCTCAAAGACGCTTATTTTCACGTCTCCATCCATCCTCGTCACAGAAAGTTCCTCAGATTCGCAGTCGGGGAGGACCATTACCAATTCAAAGCCCTTCCATTCGGGCTCTCTACCGCCCCCAGGGTTTTTACGAAGGTAATGGTGGTTGTCGTCGCTCATCTTCGCCTTCAGGGCATTCAGATCTTTCCGTATATAGACGACTGGTTGATGGTGGCAGATTCAAGAGAATGTCTCCTTCAGCACATCACCATCACATTGTCGGTCCTATCCTCCCTTGGAATTCTGGTGAATTTACAGAAATCCATGCTGCAACCTGCAACTCGCGTGCAGTTCATAGGAGCTGTCATAGACTCCCTAGCCACTCGGGCGTACCTTCCTCGCCAACGGGCAGATACCATTCGTCTGGAAATTCAACGTTTGTTCCAGTCCAACGTGACATCAGCGGTCCACATTCAGCGGATCTTGGGTCTCATGGCAGCCACCACTTCCGTGATCGAATATGCACGCCTTCGCATGCGCCCGTTGCAGCTGTGGTTTCTAAAGAAATTTCGCCCTTCCATCCATCCTCCGAGCCTTCAACTGGTAGTGCCTCCGCAGGTCCTCGTCTCCCTGCAGTGGTGGCTCGTGGACACCAATCTGTTGGCGGGTGCACCGTTCCAACCGATCGTTCCCGTAATGTCCATCACCACAGATGCCTCCCTGTGGGGTTGGGGTGCTCATACAGACGACACTTGTGTGGGTGCTCCATGGCAACCCCTTTGGAAGAGTCATCATATCAACTATCTGGAACTGCTGGCCGTAAAATTTGCCCTCAGATCCTTACTCAGACAGGTTGTAGGAAAAGCTGTGTTGATTTTTACGGACAACACAACTGCGATGGCTTATATCAATCGCCAGGGCGGGACCGTGTCCAGGTCCCTTTGCAGGCTAGCTATGGACATATGGGAAGAGTGCCTTCATTGGAACATCACTCTCCAAGCTGCCCATCTGCCAGGAACTTTGAACCAACAAGCGGATTTCCTGAGCAGAGGGGGAGCATCGGACCACGAATGGGAGTTGAACTCAAAGTATCTCCTTCCTCTTTTTCAACATCTGGGACATCCCCACATCGATGTTTTTGCAACTCGATTGAACAAGAAGTGTCCCAGGTTTTGCTCCAGAGCGGGGTTGGACCCTCTGTCAATGGGGGACGGTCTGTTGATGTCGTGGGCTCACGACTTTCTATACCTATTTCCTCCGATTCCGCTGCTCCACAGGGTGCTTGTGAAAATACAACAGGACAAGCCCCATTGTCTCCTGGTAGCCCCCTGGTGGCCTCGGCAGGTGTGGTTTCCGACACTGCTGCGGTTAGCCAAGGGATCCTTCGTACACTTCCCGCAGGAGTTGGATCTCCTCCAAGCTCAGGAAGGCCAGGTCCTTCACTACGATCCTCTGAGTCTCAAGTTGACTCTATGGGAAATACGCTTTCAGTGATGGATGACCGTATCAATGAGGTCCTGTTGAATTGTCGTAAACTGTCTACTAGGACGTCTTACGCAAAGAAGTGGGATTTATTCCTACAGTACTTGAGTTCTTCCAATTTACCTCCTCCGCCAGTGGATTTGAGGTCTATTTTTGCGTTTATTTTGTCCAGAATGGACTTGGGACTCAGTTTTTCTTCAGTTAAGGTGTATTTAGCTGCGGTGTCAGCTTTTCATCCATCTATTGATGGGTTTTCAGTTTTCTCGCATCCTCAGACGAAACAGTTTTGTAAAGGTCTTATTCGCCTGTACCCTCCCCGTCGTTCTCCGACTCCGGCCTGGGATTTGGCTTTAGTTTTGCGGTTTTTGATGGGAAAACCCTTCGAACCACTGGCCACTTGCTCTCTAAAGTTGTTATCGCTCAAGACTGCGTTTCTGGTGGCCATTACTTCTGCTCGTCGAGTCAGTGAGTTGTCTGCTTTAAGGTGTGATCCACCATACTTGATTTTTTCCCCTCATGGGGTGTCGTTGTCTTTGGACATCTCCTTCTTACCGAAAGTCGTTTCGGAGTTTCATCTACGTTCAGATATAGTTTTGCCGTCATTTTTCCCGTCTCCTGCCAATGAAGAGGAACGGAAATTGCACTCTCTGGATGTTAAGAGGGCGTTGCTGTTCTATTTGGGCAGGACCAAGTCTTTTCGTCAGTCTCCAGCCTTGTTTGTTGCTCACAGTATGCCCTCCCTAGGGAAGAAGATCTCTTCCCAGACGCTGTCCAGGTGGATTGTGGAAGTAATCAAGCTATGTTACGCTTTGGCTAAGAGACCTCTTCCAGGTCAACTTCGCGCCCACTCTACAAGGGCGGTGGCGGCTTCCACAGCTTTCCTGAGAGGGATGCCATTGGAGGACATCTGCAACGCTGCGACTTGGGCTACTCCGCTCACCTTTGTGAAGCATTATGCCCTTGATGTCCGGTCTACTCGTCGTGTGGCGTTGGGTCGGTCTATCTTGCAGACGGCGCAGGTGTAGGGCCTCGGCCCCTCCTCCAGGTAAGAGTTATTGCTTGCTATTCTCCCAAGGGTGTGATGCACAGAGACCACGAAGAAGATAGACAGGTTGCTTACCTGTAACTGGTGATCTTCGAGTGGTCATCTGTGCATTCACACCACCCGCCCTCCTTCCCCTCTGCTCTCGGCCCTTCATCTTGTTTCTTTGAAGGCTGTTGGGCGGCGGTCAGAAGGAACTGGCGGGATCTGCGTGCCCCTCCTTGGTCATGCGCAGTGGAGCCGGCGCGTGACCTGGGAGAGGCGCGAAAATCCCTTTTGCTAGCTATCGGTACCGAGAAGGTCAGCGCAGGCGCAGAGTATCCCAAGGGTGTGAATGCACAGATGACCACTCGAAGATCACCAGTTACAGGTAAGCAACCTGTCTTTTCGCAGCCTCTGCCACATGGGATTAAGGGACACCAATGGATTTTGACTTGATGGCCTGTTATGCAAAAAAGTAGGTATATGTGTGTGTGTATATACACACATACATATACAGGGGTCATTTCCTACAGGAGCGCACAGGAGCAGAGCTCCGGCAGTAAAGAGCCCAGGGGGCGGGCACATGCAACAAGCCCCACCCCTTGCTCCCAGCAGCCCTCAGTCAGAGCAAGAAGCAGCCAGGTAAGTTGCAGAGCTGCCCGTGGACCCCCCAGCCAAAACAGTCCAGTGGCACCTTTAAGACCAAGTTTTATTCAGGTATAAGCTCTCCCTCCTCTGCGAGGACAGATCTGCAAGTCGTCCCCCCCCCCAATAGCTAGCAGTCCAAAACAGTCCAGTGGAGCCTGAGCAGTGGGTGTTGCCTTCTGACACACTTCCGGTGATGTCAGGGGGTGTGGCATATGCAAATAAGTTATGCTAATGAGCTCCTGCACCTCTTTTTCTATGAAATGACCCGTGTGTATGTGTATATCTATGTATGTATGTATGTATTTATGATTTGATGGCCTGTTAAGCAAAAAAGTATATATAAAAGTGTTCTGCTTTTGCCACAGCTCCACAGAATCTGCAGGCCGTTCCTGAATCACAAGCTGCTAATTCTTCCCCCTCCTCTTCTTACCAAGCGAGGCAGATTAGCTAGTCCTCTCTATACCAGTGGACGTTTAGACAGGCATTTTGCCCGTCGAAAGAGTGGAGTCAGAAGCTGCCTCTTGGCGGTAGAGCTGACCTCCAGCCCACAGGCCAGTTCCTGCAAGAGAAGCCACACACAACTTTAAACAACTCCTTCCTCCATGCAAATGTTTCAGCTGGGCCTGGCGCACTGCTCTTCATGTGCCTTGCCTCAAATCCCAGCATCCTATATGCAAAGCAACAGGGTTTGCTGTTGTGGCCGTTTCACTGGGGATTGCTGGGCGATTTTGAGGAAATACATCCTGACAGGACCTTAGGAACCAGAGACGGGGGGGTGTGTGGAGAGGGTGGCAGAGCAGGGCTGAGAAGGGAAGTATTCGGTTATATACAGGGGTCCTTTTGTAGAAAAAGAGGTGCAGGAGCTCATTAGCATAACTTATCTGCATATGCCACACCCCCTGACATCACCGGAAGTGTGTCAGAAGGCAACACCCACTGCTCAGGCTCCACTGGACTGTTTTGGACTGCTAGCTATTGGGGGGGTGGGACGACTTGCAGATCTGCCCTTGCTGAGGAGGGAGAGCTTGTACCTGAATAAAACTTGGTCTTAAAGGTGCCACTGGACTGTTTTGGCTGGGGGGTCCACGGGCAGCTCTGCAACTTACCTGGCTGCTTCTTGCTCAGACTGAGGGCTGCTGGGAGCAGGGGGTGGGGCTTGTTGCATGTGCCCGCCCCCTGGGCTCTTTACTGCCGGAGCTCCACTCCTGTGCGCTCCCGCAGGAAATGACCCCTCGTTATATATCTCTGGAGCATTCATTGTGCTCACCCCTTCTCTTGATGCTTAGGCCCTGTGGCCACAGATCTGAGCTCTAGAAAAATGGGGGGGGGGGCTATCTGCTTGTCCATTTCCCTCCAATCTCTATCCTGCCTCCCTCCTGTCGTAGAGCCTCCTGGTAGTAAGTAGAAATTATCCCAAACAAGAATTGAGAATAAACAAAGCAATTAGGCACAATTAGCGGCGAGATGCTAATACACTGCTTGTAAAAGAACAGCAACAGCGATTCAACCAGCAGCAGGAGGGATAAAACCTCATCCCGTTCCAAATTTGTTCTGGGATTTTAAAACTCCAATAAGGGCTTCATAAACGATTACAGGCCAATGGCCCTTGCTCTGCCCTCCGCCCCTGCGGGCACACAACAGGTCACTTCCGGGCAATATTCAGGAAAGGATGGGTCACTTTGGGCAGAGACTTCCTCCCCTAATCTTTTGCGCCCTTTTTGGTTATCACCAACGGATTGCGTTGAGTCCAGGAACAAAATGGCAGCCAGTGAAACGAGGCCAAAATTCAGAACTATGGAGCCTGCCCCCACCCAGGGCTGAATATAGACATAGGCTTCTTATCTCACTGTAAATCATAGAAACATAGAATCTTATCTGTAGTGAGATAAGAATCCTATGTCTGTATTCAGCCCTGGGTGGGGGCAGGCTCCATAGTTCTGAATTTTGGCCTCGTTTCACCGGCTGCCATTTTGTTTCCGGGTCAATGCAATGCGTTGGTGACGTTTCTGTCCCTAAGCATTTCTCCTATGCTCTCCTCTAGTTGGTTATATTTTGCATAATACCTCTGCAAACAGCCCTGTGCGGTAGGTTGGGTGCAATGTTCCCTCTAAGCTGTGGAGTCTTGTGAGCAAAAAATCCTACTTTGTGAGCTACTGGCATTAAAGTTGTGAGCGAGCAATTTGGCTGCTGCATCAATTAGTTTGCTCTAAAGCCATCCTTACTGAGCTAAGACAAAAATGTGTGAGCCAGAGGTTAAAAAACTGTGAGCTAGCTCACACTAACTCAGCTTAGAGGGAACGCTGGTTGGGTGCTGTGAAAGTAAATTATTCAGCGGGTGTGAAAGGGCCTGAACTCCCGCCCACGCTTCATGCAAAAGAACTTGGCAATCTGTCCAAGGTGGCCTGGGACACAACATGAATGTTTGCGCCACTAACAGGTTTGGGGCTGCACTTACCTGGTTTAGTGCCCCTTGGTTCCTGGAGCGGGCTCTGGCAACAGCTTGCCCATCTTTCGCCCTTGGCATGACGGATCTTTTATCTTCATGTGTTATACGGAGCAAAATACAAGGTTGTGATGGATGGCCGGGGCCGAGGGGTGACGTGAGAGAGAGAACCAATTAGTCTGTCTCGGGGATGCAGCGATTGGGAGCTGGTATCGCTGGTGTCGGTTTGTGATGGATAAGCTCCATCTCTCTGCATGTTTGCAGGCTGGCCGGAAATACAGTTCTAATCGAGGGCCATGGAACCGTAGCTCCAGATTTAGAGGCGTTATTTCCCAGCACCATTTCCATCCTCCAGCGGGTAGCCAATAAACCTGGTAGGGAGAAGCCTGTGAACAAGGAGGAAAGGCGGCCGTGATCCCCAGTCTCAGCGCCATTTTAGGCTGGTGAAGATGATCCAACTCCATTTTCTCTATCGGCCGAAGCCTTCCTCGTCTTTTCTAGTTTAAACTGTCGACTTTCAGTCACGCAGTCAGCAGCCTTATGCTATGGTGGCATACAAACACTGCACAGCCAATCAGAAGACCTGCTGGGCAAAAGCCCCACATGGCCCCGCCCACTTTAGAAGAAGAAGAAGAGATTGGATTTATACCCCGCCCTTCACTAACCAAAGGAGTCTCAGAGCAGTTTACAATCCCTTTCCCTTCCCCTCCACACAGCAGACACCCTGTGAGGTAGGTGGGGCTGAGGAAGCTCTCTCGGAACTGCCCTTGAGAGAACAGCTCTGGGAGAACTTATGACTGACCCGCAGTCACACCAGCAGCTGCATGTGGAGGAGTGGGGAATCAAACCCTGTTCTCCCAGATTAGAGTCCGCGCTCTTAACCACTATACCAAACTGGCTTATAGAAACACTCTGCAGGCGCCAGGAAAATGTCAGCAGGGGCCGTGGTGCCCGCACATTTTCAGACTGCTGCGATCAGCTCCCCTGGAGAGAGAAAACGACTGCTCTGGAGGGTGGACTTTTTGGCATCGTACCCCACTGAGGCTCCTCCCCTGCCTGAACCCCACCCTCCCCAGGCTCCACCCCAAACCTCCAGGAATTTCCCAAAGCAGAGCTGACAACCAATCTTTGTGTCTAGATTATATAGGTAACCTTATCTGACAAATTAAAAACTTTTGTTTGAGGCTTTGGGCGGAACTGTATTCTCGTTGTCTTTTGTAGATTAGCTGTTGGTGTTCATAAAGGCTGCTGTTAGACCTGTCGGCGGTGTTTGACACGGTCGATCACCAACTACTGACCCGCCGCCTTGCCGACACCAGGATCCAGGAGTCTGCCTTACAGTGGCTCTCCTCGTTCCTTCAGGGTCGGGGACAAAGGGTGGCCGTAGGGGAGCAGCTGTCCCGAAAGCACCCGCTAGTTTGCAGACTGCCCCAAGGCTCGGTGCTTTCCCCGATGTTATTTAACATCTATATGCGCCCCCTTGCCCAGAGTGCCCGGAGACATGGGCTGGGCTGTCACCAATATGCGGATGACACCCAGCTCTGTCTGCTGTTGGGCGGCCAGTCTGACTCCAGACCGGAAGATCTAGACCTGGCGTTGAAAGCTGTGGCTGGCTGGCTTAGACTGAGTCAACTGAAATAGAATCCAACGAAGACAGAGGTTCTGTGCCTGAGTCGGAGTGGCCCGAGGGAAGGGATAGGGTTGCCAAGTCTCACCTTGTTCCAGAGCAGGGGACTCCCGGGTTGATCCCGGAGCACGTGCACGCTGCATCCACGTCACCAGGAAGTGACGTGACAACGCTGGGCACGCTGGGGGTGGGGCCACGACTATCCGAGGGAAAACCATAGAGTTTGGGAAAACCATAGAGCTCGGGAGCACTCCTAGATGCCTCCTTAACGATGGAGGCCCAGGTAGCAGCCACTGCCAAGTCAGCCTTTTATCATCTTCAGCTGATTAGGCAGCTGGTTCCCTTCCTCGAACACAATGACCTGGCAACAGTGATCCATGCAATGGTCACCTCAAGACTAGATTACTGTAATGCTCTCTACACGGGGCTGCCCTTGTCCCAGATCCGGAAGCTGCAGCTGGTGCAGAACGTGGCGGCCAGGTTGTTGTTGGGCCTCCCCGTGCGGGAGCAAATCCAGCCTGAGCTGAAAGCCCTGCACTGGCTGCCTATAGCATACTGAATCCAGTTCAAGGTGCTGGTTTTTACCTTTAAAACCCTATATGGTCAGGGGCCTGCATACCTAAGGGATAGCCTTTCCCCACATGTTCCCCAGAGAGCTCTACGATCAGGGTCCCAAAACCGTCTGGCCCTGCCAGGCCCTAGAGAAGCCAGGCTGCCTGTGACGAGGGCCAGGGCCTTTTCAGTGGTGGCTCCCGGAAGACATCAGGGCCCTGCTGGACCTTCTACAGTTCCGCAGGGCCTGCAAGACGGAGCTCTTCCACTGGGCCACATCAACAGCCGATATAACCCAGACCATGATGGGAACTGACTGACTGCTTGCTGGATACTGTTCATGCCTGCCGCTGTATATGAACTGTTTTTAGCACTAGCACTTTGTAATGTTTTATATTTATACTGTCATGATTTTACTTAGTTCTGTTTTAGCTGTGTAGTGTTTGTGTAAGCCGCCCTGAGCCTGCTACGGCAGGAAGGGCGGGGTAGAACTCTAATAAGTAAAATAAATAAATATATATTTAAGTGCTTAATAAATTGTTTTTAAGTGTGCCATGAGTTGCCTGGTAGGCCTGTGTTAGGTTGAAAAGGCAGATACAAGTATCTGAAATAACCACAAGGCACCTTCTCCGTGAAATGTTCGTTTTCTATCAGTGGGGGATTCGTGTGTCTTGCGTAACATTCAGTCATACGAAACGTACATGCCCTTTCCCTTTTAGGCCCAAATGCAATAGAAGAGCTCATCTGTTGCTTGAGAGAACCAAGTCAGCCCACAAACAGTGCTAAGTTTGGTGGCCAGTTCGGTGTAGTAGTTAAGTGCGCGGAGAATCAGGTTTGATTCCCCACTCCTCCACTTGCACCTGCTGGATGACCTTGGGCAAGTCATAGTTCTGGCACAGCTGTTCTTGAAAAAGAGCAGTTTCTGTCAGAGCTCTCTCAGCCCCACCTACCTCACAGGGTGTCTGTTGTGGGGAGGGGAAGGGAAAGGAGTTTGTAAGCCGCTCTGAGACTCCTTTGGGTAGTGAAGGGCGGGGTATAAATCCAGTCTCCTCCTCCTCTTCTTCTTCGTAATTCTCGGACTTTAAATTTGCCTTCCCATTGCTCCTTTGCCCTCCTTCTTTCACACTGCAGAGTACTTGGATCAAATTTCCCCCCACTGAATCCACTTCTAAGAAAAAGGCATATATTTAAAGAATGTGTGGGAGGGAATATACAGTTACCCACTGGAGACAGGGAAATTCCTGGAGAATTGGCAGTGGTCTTAGTCAGTGTTGCCAGCTCTGGGCTGAGAAATAAGTGGAGATTTTTTGGGGGTGGAGCCTGGGGAGGGCGGGGCTTGGAGAGGGGAGGAACCTCAGAAGGATATAACGGCATAGAGTCCACCCTCCAAAGCAGCCATTTTCTCCAGGGGAACTGATCTCGGCCATCCAGAAATCAATTGTAATAGTGGGAGATCTCCAGGTACCACCTAGAGGTTGACAACCCTAGTCTCGGAAGAGGGAGCTCAGCAAGCATGTGAGGTCACTCTAGGAGTTACATTTCTCCTAGACTCTATGGTACACCAAAGCTGCTATTTCTTCCAGGGGAACTGGAAGAACTTCCAGGGGATCTCTATAGTCTGGCCATTCGTTGACATTTCAGAAGAAACTCCAGGCCGTGCCTTGAGGCTGGTAATCAACTCTTCATTCACATTGCCCATAGCTTGCTCTCAGCCTCAACTGACTCGGCCTAACTTCAGCCGTGTCAACAACACACAGCCAAATCTGACGGGTCGCCTCACATCCAAAGTAGGTGACGAGCAGGTTACCTCCCGTTCAGTCCCCGTCTTCCAGAATTTTTCTCTCTGCCCTGTTCTGTTTGCCCTCTTTTAACGAATGGAAGTTGTAGGTAGGGATCTACAAGACTGAAGGTTCCTCCTTCCTGTTGTCAGCCGCCCTGAGCCCTAGTAGGGAAGGATGGCCTAGTAAATCAACAAGTCAAATAAATAAAAGATAATAACCAAAAAGCTCCTGGCAGACAGAAAGGCAGCATGTCCTAGTTCCAGGTTCTACCTGACAGGCTTGTTTTCCTCGTGCAGGGGGTTCCCCTGTTACGCAGGTGTGATCCTTTGGTTTATTATTTTTTTTTAAAAAAGCAAAAGAACTGCTCCTTTCCTATTTTGCACTTGCAAGGGACCGATTCCAGCCAGAAGGGAGCATTGCGTGTCAAAACGCCCTCAAGCCTCTTTGCGGCAGTTTGATGGGAGAGCTCTTGACAGGAAAATCCCTGGGATAATTGGTGCACCGTATAGACCGGGTTAGGGATCGTAGTCTGGCTGTTATTCTTTCTTTCCCTTGTAATTGCGCAATCAGCATGCGAAGGGCTCCCCCGAGGGAAACCGGTGCATGCAAGCTGTCTAGTTTTTTTCCCTGCGAACTTCTCTTCCCACTTTTCTCACACCTCAGCCTCCCCCCCCCTCCCAACCTCCACAATTGCTTCACTGCAGCAGCTGAAGCGTTGGTTACTAGGGAGCAGCAAAGAATATATATGCCCAGCCAGCCCACTGATTGTGCCCAGAGGCATAGCTTAAACATGTTCTCCCCCCACGTGCACGCCGCCACCACCCCGGGGTCTGGCCGTTCCGCCTCCACCTTTCCAGCTCTCTTTGTTGGTGACACCGCTAAGATTTTCATAAGCCCATCGTCAAGGGAAACCTGACAGGTCCAAAAATAGAGCGTGTCCCAAGGTGGCAGCAAATCCCCCTCTCCACGCTCCGACCCTGCAGAGCAATCCCTCCAGCTTTTGAATGAGCCCTGAAGCCAAGCATAAAGGCCTCCTCTGCATTCCGGCACCCCTGCGGAAGATATTTTCGTTGAAGAGCCGGCCCTCCCTCTGCCTTGTTCATTAACTGTGTGCCTCAGTCACGGTGGGGATGAGCGGATTTCCTCTGTTTCGTGCCTCGCTCTGCCCCGTATGCCGACCCTCCGGAATTCCGACTGGATCTGAAGACGGATCCAGCTGCCACCTTCCCCTGATACTGTTGCGAAAAGCCTTCCCAAGAGCCAATCTTTCGATGTGATCGATCGGGAGCAGTGGTTCAGCAATGAGCAAATAGAATCATAGAGTTGGAGGGGGACCTCCAGTGTCATCTAGTCCAACCCAAAGCCAATCTTTCGATGCGATCGATCGGGAGCAGTGGTTCAGCGATGAGCACATAGAAACATAGAGTTGGAGGGAGACCTCCAGTGTCATCTAGTCCAACCCCCTGCACAATGCGGGAAATTCACAAATACCTCCCCCCACACACACACACACACCAAGTGACCCCTGTTCCATGCCCAGAAGATGGCAAAAATCACCTCCAGGATCCCCAGCCAAACTGGCCTGGATAAAAATGGCTTCCTGACCCCATGCAGCCTTGTGTGTGAGAACAATGGTTCCCAGCCTTTTTTTGGCATGGTGGTGGTGACCCCAAAGTCCGAATTTACTTTGTACAGTGATGACCCATCCAGGGCTGGCCCAGGGACACCTGCTGATACCTTTTCTGGCACCCACCAACTGTTTTTGGGAAGTGGGCAGGGCCAGGTAGGGATTTCTGCCCCGCAAGGCTTCTGATTGGCTATTGGAGATTTGATTGGCTGTGCAGATTTAGAAATCCCACCCCAACCTAAGGATCGTCACTGTGTGACTGAAACTGAGCTGCAGCGATAATTTTGTAGCTGGCTCCACCTCCGGCAGCAATCACTTTGCTGCTGCGCCCACCGTACCATGTCAGAATTCCGACAGTGTCCACAGGCCCCAAAATGTTGGGACTCCCCATACCAAAGGGTCACCAATTAGGGTTCCCAGACCCCACTAGGGGCAGGGCTCCCTTCTTTAGGGGCCCCTCCCCCAGCACTGTTCAGATGGCCGGAGGGAGACGCACACCAGAAGTGATATCATCATGTTTCCAGTGACACATGGACACTCTGGTATTTGGGCGAAAACTCTATGGTAAAAATGGCCCCTACCATAAGAGCTTTTGCCCAAAAATCAGAGCATCCTGACATCGACAAAGACATGATGATGTCACTGGCAACAGAGGCCTAGGCCTAGGGCTGCCAAATTGGGCCGGGGGGCGGGAGAACCCCAGCTTTGGAGGCCTGATTTCTGCCGAGGCGGAATCGGGCCCCGGGGAACCCCGCCCCCAGCATGCACATCACTAGGAAGTGACATGGGCACGCCGGGCACACTGGGGGCGGGGCCATGGCCATACAAGGGAAAACCATAGAATTGGTTCTCTCAAGCCTTGTATGGCACGCGCACGTCCCGCTCCCGTCGAAGACTGATTTGGCAACCCTACCTAGGCCTCAGTTTGCTGCCGGTAAGTCCTTCCACACACCCCACCAGTTACAGTGGGATATCTGGCGACCCTATCACCAATACATATGTATAATTATGCAGTTCAAAAGCAAGCAATTCTCTAGCACTCCAAACTCTAACTAGATAGCATATTGCGAGTAGCATTCTCAAACACTTCTAAAAAAGAAAAAGAAAAACCCACTGGCTTTTTATCCAGCATTCAAAATCAAAAGCAAGCAATTCTCTAGCACTCCTTTGTTCAAACTCTAACTAGATAGCATATTGCAAGTAGCATTCTCAAACACTCCAAAAAAAACCCCCAAAACCACTGGCTTTTTATCCAGCATTCAAAATTGCTCTAAGCTGCCCTGCAAATGTTTCCTGTATTCTTGCATTACTGGCAGGAAACTGCCATTTGATCTGTTAAGTGCGCACAGCCCCGATATAAAAGCTGTCAACTGTACATGCACAAAAGCAGCATACACCACTCGGAATGTAGCTGCTTCAAATGATGCGTGAGTTGCCCATGATCACCCTGGAGCATACCTAATGCGCGTGAGCCAGTAAAATTGTGACCATGCGCCAAGAGCAGCAGCCCAGCCAGCTGCCATGCAGAAATGCCGCCAACTTATTGGCAAATGCAAAAACCCACTTGAAACATCGCTGATTCTAAATTGTGAACAAATCCTCGATGTGGGAGAACAGGACACTCGATTTAAGAGGAAGACGGACATTGGGGGCACAGTGCGTCATTTGTCGAGCATCTTATTTGCAAGGAATCAAATCATCATGAACACATGTAAGCAAGAGATGCAAGAGAGGGCCTTTAGAAGGAAAAAACTGAGCTCTCTTTCGTCAAAATCAAGTGCCGCCAAGCTCCGCCTCCTCAAACAAACTTCCCTTCTGATTAAGCATCTGAACATCGGAAGGTTTCATGAGCCTATCGAAAAACGAGTCGATTCCCCGTGACCCTTTGCACATTCTCATTGACAACAATCTGTCAGCTGCTTCTGGCATGGCAGACTTTTCTTCCAGTTGTGCCAACCTCAGCTGATTGTCTATGTCCTCCGTGTTTGCGGAACCAGCATTGTTAATAAACGCCGATAAAACTCCCATCCAGAGCAATTCTTTTTAAAGCTTTCTACCCCGTGTAGCTTGCATGCAACACTTATGGGTGAGACGAGACTTCATTCACTCCTTGGCCAGCTCGAGAGCTACGTCCATAATATCAAATACCAGATCGAAATGTTGGGAAAATAAGAGACAGAAAGATGACATGGAAGACGGGAGCACGCCTGCCTCTTGCGACCCTAGCCTGTGAGATTTTTAGATAAAGATCCCGAAATATTTCACTGAGGTCTGCACTCCTAAGCACACTTTCCCAGGCAGCAAGCTTCAGTGGATAAAATGAGACTTACTTCTGAGTAGACCTCCTTAGAACTGCTTTCTGAGATCACTTGTAAAACGTTCCACCTCAGAGAGATCGGAACTGCATTACAGAATCCCCTCACACCTTTAGAAATTATTGGGATGGGTTTGACCCACCCAAGCCATGATCCTTTTTTTAAAAACCTCTCTACTTCAGTGTCGACCTGATAAAGTTCATGGTTTGAGGACCTCACCCAGCTTCCCAGCCCCTCGAATGGCAAAAGCACACAAACACAAACGTGAAAAAGTAAGGCATTTTGAAAAAACAGCTGTGAAAATATATCTATATATATATATATAAGCAAGATGTGCGACATACAGAGACAAAATGGAGGTGGTGTTCGGTTTCATCAAATCGTTTCCCCACACACGCAAACACGCAGAAGATAATGAACACGATTTTTTTGACAGAGAAAGCAACAAAAAAAAGGAGGGGTGGGGGGAATCAAACAAACCATACATTTGTCGGGATTCAATTTGGCAATAAGATTTTCTTGCTTGATGTTTTTTTTTCCGTTTTAATCACATTGACATTGCAATCAAACAATAGAGTAATCACAGACAGTAGTTTCAGAAGGAGGGTCTGTCCAAATTTCTTTTTTTTTTTTTGAGGGGGGGGACACTGAACGAATTTGGGGCCTTCCTACTCAAAACGCGTTAAATTAAAAGGGGGGGGAACTAGGGACGATTTCGACGCGTTTCAGAGATGACTTGGAACATCAGTGGTGTTCCCCTAGAAATTTTGGGAAATGGCGACATTTGATTGGCTTACCCACCGGCAGTGCCACGTCTGTGCACACTCACTCAACAGGAAGTCCCTCTAAGAAGAACGGGCCTTATTTCTCGCAGGGCTCTTTTTGTAGCAGGAGCTCCTTTGAATATGAGGCCACACACCCCTAATGTAGCCAATCCTCCAAGAGCTTACAGAACTCTTCTTACAGGAGCTACTGTAAGCTCTTGGAGGATTGGCTACATTAGGGGTGTGTCGCTTAATATGCAAATGAGTTAGGGCTGCCAAATGCCCCCAGGGGGCAGAATTCCCCCCGCTTTCGAGCCCCGATTTCCGCTCCCGGGGAATCGGGGCCTGGGGAAAACCCCACCCCCGCATGCGCGTCACCCGGAAGTGACGTCGCACGCTGGGGGCGGGACCATGCCATTTGAGGGGAAAACTCTTTGTTTTCCCCTCAAATGGCGTGGCCCCGCCCCCAGCGTGCGACGTCACTTCCGGGTGACGCGCGCGCACGCACCTAAGACGCCGGCCGGGAGCCCCCCGCTCCCTGCCAAAAAACATTTGGCAACCCTAAAATGAGTACCTGCACATGCACAGGATTGTAGGGGGCCTTGGGCTCACAATCCAGCACAGAGTTAAGTCGGTATCAGGTATGGTTAGCAATGATCAGGATTTTCTGTTCATTTGCGATGTTCTCCTTGAGTCTGATGGCAGGCTTATTTTTATTTAATTAACACGAATGTTTTGCGCCGGGGGACTCTGTCCCCTGAACTGCCTGTATCTCACCGGGCCCCACACCCATCATCACCTCACCCAGCTCCATCCTCTTGTTCCACCAATCCTTTGCCAGGCTCCACCCCCTTGACCCACAAATGCCTCACCGGGCTCCACCCTCTTTGCACTCCACTCTGGGTTGTCTCAAGGCCTTCCTCGCTAAACTGCCCCGTTCCAATTACTGCAGCAGCACTGACTTACTTACCCCGATATTGTTTGGCTAGGTTCAGGGGTCATTTCGTAGAAAAAGAGCTAGGGGAACTCATTAGCATAACTCATTAGCATATGCCACACCCCCTGACATCAGGGGCCCGGCGGTGGACCTGCAAGGCCAGCGGGAGTCCGAGGAAGCCCCGCCAAGGCCCCCTCTGGCCCCAGGCAGGCAGGGGTGGGGAGAGGCGGGGAGGAAGCAACTTACCCTCCCTCTTCTCCTGCCTCCTCCTGGCTGAATGAGGGCTGGAAGCAGGGCGGCCGGAAGCAGGGGGCGGGGCTTCGTCATGTGCCCCGCCCCCCTGCACCTCACCCGGGGGAACTGTGTTCCCCCGCGTTCCCACCCGAAATGACCTCTGGCTAGGTTGTTCCTTATCAGCACATGTATTAATATGCCCTAATGCATGCATGCAATTCCACTTGATTATTTTTAGTTTAATTGTAAGCCATCTAGAGTTTATATAAAATAGGCAGGATATAATTCTTTGTCTTTTTTAAAAATTAAAAATTATTAAATAAATGAGGGGGGGGACGTTGGATATAAAAACATGGGCTAGAGCTTATCCACGCTGAATTCGAAGGAGAACACAGTGCCTTTAATAGCTACCTGGGAAGCAGAAATTCGGCAGGTGTAGCTTATCTTGTTCCACAAGGGCAGCAGAGGGGAGACTCTACACCTGTTACTCTGACCTAGTGCTGAGCTCTTAAAGATACAGAGGTCCCATCGATGTCAGGAGTTTGAAATTCTACTTGTAGCAATGTACTATGTCCCTTTAAGAGGAAGGGCACAGGGTCTCCTCCCCCGTTGATCTTAAAGGGCCGGTACATCTCACAACTGGACTTTAAAACGTGCATTTTAAATCATTTGTATTAAAATAATAAGTTATTTTGAGGAATTAGGGTTGATATATATCCAACAGTATTGGGTGGGGACAGATTCACCCCATCATGTACAGCAACATCAGCGTTGATTCACACAATGGGTTTTTGAACATGGTGAGGCCACTGCAGAGTTAATCTTTGGGGGGTAGGTATTAGAAGGGAGGGAGGTCTTGTAAATGTTCCAGCACTTGGAGGAACTAACACCTCACTGGTCAAGACCCATGTATTAAGAGTTCCCCAGCCCTTGATGAACCATGATCTTGACTTGCACGGAGACTTTCTTCGCCCAACACGTAATTAACAAATGGAAACTCACTGCCGCAGGATGTGGTGGATGGCCAGTAGCTTAGATGGCTTTTAAAAATTAGATCTATTCATGGAAGATAGGTCCATCGATGGCTCTGAGATACGATGGCTACATGGAACCTCCATGTTCAGAGACAAGGTACTTCTGAACACCAGTTATGGAGAGGCAACAACTGGGGAAGGCGTTGGCCTCCGCGAGCTGCTTCTGGGCCTTCCAAGAGCACTTGGTTAGGCACTATGGGAAACAGTATGCTGGACTAGATGGACCCACTGGAGGCTGGACTAGAGGGACCCTCTTTGGTCTGGTCCAGCAGGGCCCTTCTGATTTTAATGTGTATTGGAGCATGCCAAGATCACAGCTTGTCATGGTTTGGGTAAACTTCTCAAGCATGGGTTGACCCCAGAATCACTGTTGAACCATGTTGAACCATTCATAAGACCAGTCGACCCACCCAAGAAGTCAACTCTTTGGCATCTTCACCATATATGAGATGGTTTGGTGAATCAGCTATCGGTCACCAGAGACTCCTGTATATATTCTACGGGCGAAGAGTAAGTTATCACAAAATGTCTTTTGGTTTTCAAGACTTTGTCACTAACGCTTTAGCAATGCAACATAGATAAAAGGGATAATAATTCTCAAGACAGGGAATATGTGACTGGTTGACACAGACTCCGGAGCATTCACAGAATCAAAGAGACATGGGAACCAACCTTGCAGCATTTCCACCAAAGCCAATGGAATAACACCAAAGTGATGCCCGAGCAATATTGCCTTACTTACATCCAACCTGCGGGTTGCTAAATTTTACGTGGCAAAACAGTATCGGTTGGTCCTTGAGAAACAGCAGATTCAGGCAAGGGAGAACTACACATCCCATTCATTTCGGAAACAGAAAAGAAAATGGAAAGAACAGAAAAAAACAAGCTACCAACCCTGTCCCAAAGCACAATCGAAGTGGGACAGACAGACATCGTAGCTATTGGACGGAATGAAACTCAAAACCAAATGTACATTGGAACGAGACACCCTAACACTGGGAAGGATTTGGGAAAGGGGTAGTTGGAGACAACCAGAAACTAGTTCCAAAGTTCTCAAAATGCTAAACATCGGCTCTTCGGGCTGGACTCACCTAAGACGACCCGGAACAACGACAGATTTCCAAACAAAAAAAAAACTGAGGGGGAAAAAAGATACATTGCCATTGGTGGGACACCATCGAAGAAGATGGGATTGGAAATATAATGCAAATTCTCTTTCTGTTTGATTTATCTGGTTTGTTTGTTTTTACATATATACACAAGTCCACCAATAAAATGGTAACCACAGTGCAACGTCTTGAGGGCCTTGCATCCGGGACAAGGGTAAATTGTGCATTCTCTGTGTGTCGGGAGGACACACCGTGTGGGTAAGTAAAAGGAAGTCCTTAGCGGGCATCCATCGAGGAACGGGCGTACGGACGTTCCTCTCGGACAACAGCAAAGGCAAGTTCTACCACCCCTCATTAGTCTTGGGTTTTTCAGAGGTGTCTCGGACTAGGATGCCCGTTGTGGTACAGCTTCTGTTTAATGTGTACCATGTTCCCAGTCGGCTCGTCGTACTGCCTGTGGTGACGTTTTCTGAATTCCTTGAAGTTACAAAATTTCGGGATCCAAGACCACGTATTGTCTGGAAAGAGAAGACGGGAAAAAGGAGGGGAGAGAGCGAAAGAGAGAAGAGAGACCTCAGCGTGGTTTTGACCCCAACTTAGTAGCAAAGAACCAGCATGCTCATGGAGAAAGGTACCCCCCATTCAGAACGAAAATTTGACAACAATCCAGGTTGGAGGAGAGACAAGAGAGCAATCAGGGCAGGAAGTATAATTTAGCATCTCCCCCCAAATTACGGTTGCCAGTCCCCAGGTGGGGCCTGGAGATCTCCTAGAATTACAACTGATCCCTAGATGACAGAGAGCAGTTACTCTGGAGAAAATGGCTGCTGTGGAGGGTGGACTCTGTGACATTATACTCCACTAAGGTCCTTTAACTCTTCCATCTTACCTTATCAACTTATTTCATCCCAAGCATAAGAAAGCATTTCCCAAAGCATGGTTGGATACCTTACAATTAGCAATGGTAAGAGGCTGTTACAATGCAATCCCATATAAAGAAAGTGTCTGTACTTGCGATTAGATTTCTGTTGAGGACCTAGGCCTTGTAGTCTACTACTGCTCAAGATTCTCATTATAACACAAAAGATATCTTGGGTATAATTTAGCACAGGGCTATTTTTGGGCAGGAACGCACAGGAACGGAGTTCCGGCTGACTCCAGAGTTGGCCACACCCAGCAGGAACTCATTAGCATAATAGGCCACACCCAACAGCAGAAACTCATTAGGATTGGCTACATTAGGGGTGTGTGGCCTAACATGCAAAGGAGTTCCTGCTACAAAAAAGCCCTGGGTTTGGACAACAAACAAGGTAAACAGAATAACAAGCAAAAGGTGGGTGTGGCTGGATGAGCATACTTCTGGTAACGTGGGGGAGTGGCCTAATATGCCAATGAGCTGTGCTGTCAGGGGTGTGGCTTAATATGCTAATGAGTTACTGCTGTTGTGTGTGGCCTATTATGCTAATGAGTTCCTGCTGGGCTTTTTTACCAAAAAAAGCCCTGATTTAGCACAATATCCAGGGAGACCGGATAACGATAGACTAACTATGTTACTTGTTGACAAAAGTAAATTGATAACGATGCAAATGGCAAAGTTTGTTGCATGGGTGATAAAAGCCTTACCAGAACCATCCACTGTTAATACAGCTGATGGATAAATCTATGTATTTGGTCAACTATCTGACTGAATTGCTTGAACTGATGTTGGTTTTAACTCAAATTTTTGTTGTGAATTTAATGATCTTTTTATAAAATTGTAATGTATATCAGAGTTTTTACTGTGATTGTGATTGTTGCATTATAATGCTGATGTTGTTGGTATTTCTGCTGTTAATTGCTAAGGCTGCGAGCTAATGCAATAAGGCTTATGATTGATTGATTGAGTACTCCACTAAGGTCCCTCTCCTTTGTCAGCTATGCTGCCATGATGTGGGGGGGGGGGTGTTAATTCTCTTCCTCTTTGGGCCAGATGCTGCTTCTTTATTTTGCTTCTGTACTGCTTGCTTATCAATGACCTTGCAGGTTGCTGGTGTAGTGTCTGTAATGCCTGGAACCGTGGGAGCGTTTTTGGTTCCCAGCTGCGGCCTCTAACGGCCCGGGGACCCTTCTCCCGCGCGCGGGAGCCTGGCTAATTGACTTATGGAAAGGGGGGAGTGCATATGAATACCCTATATCCCATTATGCTTGTAGGACCGTTTGCCATTCTTAATAGTGACTATGTTAATGCCTCTATAGCTCTGCAATAAAGTATAACCTTTCTGATAAGCATGTACTCCGTTGTTGGCTGTGGAACCTGACATCCTTCCCAAACCTAGCCCTTCCCAAAGTCCACCCCCAAATCTCCAGGAATTTCCTAACTCAGAGTTGGCAAGCCTACCCCAAAGGCTGCATTGTAATAGACAGATAATGAGCGGTGGCAGCACCCAAGAATGGATATCTACTATTTTGGATTTATAGGTTAGATCTTGCAGATCTCTTGCATCAGAAGACAGTTCCGTCTGCCGGAGTGTTAAGTCACTCACTTAACAAAGCAGTCGGAGAGTGATTCAGCAAGAACACAACTTTATTCTTCAACTCGAACACAACTCCAACACGGATCAACATCTGATAGCCAGAACAGCCTTTACATTGCAGCTGTCCTGCTTTTAAACATTCCCGGCTAATGTAGCCACACCCACTGTACAAATACCAACCAATAAGGTTGTTCACATAAAGACCAATCACGGATGTTCCCGCTCAGGGAGCTTGCTAGAAGGTGATTGGTTAGGTGCTTCCTGGGCTAGTAACACGATTGGATGGATTTGGATCCTAGCCCAGGACGAAGCTTTACATTACACTTCAATTAGATGTTTCACAACAGATCATGCATTCAAGGCAGCTTTGAATACACTACACGGAGAAAAGTACCTCCGCTCGTGAAGATGGGTTTCAGAGGATAGTCATGTTGGTCTGAAGCGGAAAAGCCAGATTTTCGTCCGGAAGCACCATAGAGATCAACAAGAGTTTCAGTCTTTCAAGTCTTCGGTCTTTCAAGAGTCAAAGCTCTCTTCATCAGATACATGACAAAGTTATCTGATAAAGGGAGCTTTGTCTCTCAAAAGCCTGTACCTGGGAAATCCCATTGTTCTCTAAGGGGTTACTGGTCTTGAATCTCACTACTCGGGAAGGATCCATCGCTCAGTATCTTATATTTTTCTACTGTGGAAGAAGGAGGAGGAGGAGGAGGAGATTGGATTTATACCTCACCCTTCACTTGGAGTCTCAGAGCATCTTACAACCTACTTCCCTTCCTCTCCCCACGACAGACACCCTATGAGGTAGGTGGGGCTGAGAGAGCTCTTTCGAGGACTGCTCTTGAGAGAACAGCTCTGAGAGAACTGTGACTGGCCCAAGGTCACCCAGCTGGCTGCATGGGGAGGAGGGGGGAATCAAACCTGGTCCTCCAGATTAGAGTCCACTGCTCTTAGCCACTACACCAAACTAGTTGTGCTGTGTATCCTCTTGTGATGGTTCATTATTACCCACAATAACAATGTATTGCAATTGCTGTCATTGTAAATGTGATGGGTACCCATTTAATAAAGCTCAAATACAACCTTCCAAAATCTGTGTGTCTAAAATCACAGTGCTTTCACAAATCATAACAAGACCTATCTCCTTCATATACATTTAATCTGATTTCAATCTCATTTCAGTGTCCTAATTTCCTCCAAAGAGCCCCAAGAGTTGTAGGGTTGCAACCAGGCCGAGTATTCTCTGCCAGAGATGTCCTGAACCCTTCCCAAGGACTACAGCTCTCAGGTTCCTTGGTACAGAGAACAATGTCAATCAAAATGAGACTGACATTTTGACATTGAGAAATGGCACGTCGAGCCGTATGCTGGAGATCTGACGATAGGTGACAGAGAGAAGGAGGGGGCGCTGAGAGCTCCCGTTGAAGTAGCCAGGTTCTTGGCTCACTTAAAAACATTTCCTCCCCAAATTTACGGCCATGAAAACCGACACAAAATAACCCCTAACCAAATGGCTGCTCTGAAAAACAGCCTCCTGAACACCTGTCGTCTCTTCCATTGGTATTAATAAAAAGACACGTCTGCAGCCCTGAACTCTTCAACAGTTTTGCAGCAGCAGGTTCATATGACCATCGGAAGCTGACTTCAATGGAGTCAAGCCACCGATCCATCTAGCTTAATATTGCTTACTCTGCTTGGCAGTGGCTTTCCAGGACCTCAGGCAGAGAAAGATCCTGCACGTCTCCTGAACGTCAGTGTTTTCACACAGGGACGAGCTTTCCTGTTGCTACTGTGGTTGCCAGAACAACACGGCCCCAACGGGACTTCCACATGGCAGGTTTCCCTGCTTTTTCCCTGCCCCAGTCCTCCCCAGCGATCGTGGTTCCCCCTGCCACTGGGGGGCTATTATGATGGCTCGAAACAAAAAAATTAAAAAGCCAATCGACATGCCATTATAGCGCTATAACGTTAGAGCAATATGCCGGCCATCTTTCATTTTTAAGAAGTATTTGTCTTCTTATGTTGGAGATATATATGGGGAAAGTCAACAAATGGCATCTTTCAACAACAAAACGGGGCTGGAGACGTTTGACGATGAAAGCTGGGAATTCAGAGACCTTAGCGGACACATCGTTATAACCTTATAATGCCACACCAATATGTCAGTTGCTGGGTTTTTTTAAGCCCACAGGGACTGCAGGGACCGGGGAAATGCTGCAAATGCAGGTGGGACTGGCTGTTAGTTGCGATGGACCCAGCCTCCAAGAAACACTGTCCGTTCCAGAGCTACCTAAGGCAATGGCCTTCACCACATCTTGCAGCAATGAGTAGCATAAAAGCAGTTTACTTCTGTTTGTCTGGAATCTATAAGTTTGCTGGGTGTCTAACTCCCGTAACCAAATATGTTAAACTCCGAAAATGGGCTGCATCTAAGAGACTCCCAAATCATATAAAAGTTCCACCAGTAAGAATTCACAAATATTAACTGTATTGAAAACAATACAACACTGTAGTCAAATACAACATCAGGACCAATGAACTCATAAAAATACAAGAGTCCAGTTGCCAACTGGCCAAATAGGATGTAGTTAAGCAATCAAACTAACCAATAGCTGAGACCTCCTATAAACTTGGGAATAATAACAAGGGAACTATACCGAGACCTTGTATCACTGTTACTTCTGAATGTAATTACTCTGCATTGTTATTGTAATTGCTATTGGTTAGTTTGATTGCTTAACTACATCCTATTTGGTCAGTTGGCAACTGGACTCTTGTATTTTTGTGAGTTCATTGGTCCTGATGTTGTATTTGATTACAGTGTTGTATTGTTTTCAATACAGTTAATATTTGTGAATTCTTTACTGGTGGAATTTTTATATGATTTGGGAGTCTCCTAGAATCATAGAATGTTAGAGTTGGAAGGGACCTTGCAGGCCATCTAGTCCAACCCCCTGCACTCTGTAGGAGCATAGCTAAAAGATAGCCCTACATACCTACAACATACTGGAAAGATGGTTGTCCAGCCTCCGCTGGAAAACATCCAGCGAAGGAGCATCCACCACCTCCCGAGGCAGACTGTTCCACTGCTCAACCACTCTTACAGTTAGGAAGTTACTCCTGATATTTAGCCGGTAATTACTCCCTTGTCATTTCCACCCATTAGATCTAGTCTTGCAATCCGGAGCAAGAGAGAATAGATCTGCTCCATCTGCTCCATCTTAGATGCAGCCCAGTTTAACATATTTGGTTACAGCAGCTCTCTTACTCCGCTGTCCTTTGTTGTTTTGGGGTGCCTAACTCCCGGCACTTTATGGTCACTGCCTGCTGTGATTACGTCGCTTCTGGCCCAATCCGGAAGCACTGGCATCACGCTGGGGCGACACTCTAGCACTCACCCCAAAACTCTATGGTTGCACCAGAAGTGATGTCATCATGCTGCAGCAGCAACCACTGCCCGTCTGGGCTAAATACTCACCTGCCCCCATCTCCCACTGGTTGGCAGGACATGGCTGGCGGCCCTAGGAATCTACCACCTACCAATTCGATGGGAATAGGTTAGGAAGCCTCCAGGGCCCGGCTGAGGCTCTTGAGTTCCCCCTTACCCGGCCAGCTTTCAGCCTTCCACACACCCAGCCTCCCCTTGCCAAATCGGCTGCGTTTCCCAACACTTCTGGCCACAAGCCACTTACCATACCGTCGACTTGTTCTCCAAGCTCGCACGGCGTAATGGAGGACCCCGTCCATCCACACCAGGAACCAGCTTATACAGAAACCCAACAAAAGTCCCAGCATCAGGTCGATTTCCTGCTTGGTTACATTGTCAGTCACAAAGTAGTTCTCTGAGGAGTCCACCACGGATTGGTCGCCGTCGTAGGGGATGACATAGTGGACGTGGTGCCTGTTGGGAGGCAGGGAGGGAGACAGGAAAGGAGGAGAGCATCAGTGATGGAGGGACCAAGGAGAACCCACCGGCTGGTTGGAGGGACTGTTTTGAGTTCCGAACTCCGGTTCTTCTGAGCCGCGAGTCCCTCGTTTTGTTTCTCCTTTTTGTAAAATTGAACCTGCGATTCGTCTTGCCCTGACCTGGATAACCCAGGCAAGCCCGATCTCGTCAGATCATGGAAGCGAAGCAGGGCCGACCTGGGCAAGTACTTGGATGAGAGACCTCCAGGGGTCATTTCGTAGAAAAAGAGGTGCAGGAGCTCATTAGCATAACTCATTAGCATAACTTATTTGCATATGGCACATCACCGGAAGTGTGTCAGAAGGCAACACCCACCACTCAGCCTCCACTAGACTGTTTTGGATCGCTAGCTATTAGGGGGGGGCCGAACATGCAGATCTGTCCTTGCAGAGGAGGGAGAGCTTGTACCTGAATAAAACTTGGTCTTAAAGGTGCCACTGGAGTGTTTTGGGCCAGGGGACCGGGGTGGGGGGCTCTGCAACTTACCTGGCTGCTTCTTGCTTCTCTTCTGAGGGCTGCTGGGAGCAGGGGGTGTGGCTTGTTGCATGTGCCCGCCCCCTGGGCTCTTTACTGTCGGAGCTCCGCTCCTGTGCGCTCCTGCAGGAAATGACCCCTGGAGACCTCCAAAGGAATATCAGGGCCAGGACACAGAGGCAGGCATAGCAAGCCACCAGTAGGGGTTGCTGGAAGTCACCATGACTTCCAGGCATGCAAGCATACGTGGGCATGCACACGCGCACACACTTAAAAAAGAAGTACCTGTGATTCTTATTTTCACAGCATTCTCAGTTTCCTGACACCATTTTTTTTTGGCCATAAAATGTATGCATCTTTTGACATTTATTTATGACTTCTATCTTGCTGTTCTCCCCAGTGGGGACCCAAAGCTGCTTACATTATTCTCCTCTGTTTTATCCACACAACCAGAGGTCATTTCGGGGGGGATCGCGGGGGAACGCAGTTCCCCCATGTGAGGTGCGGGGGGCGGGGCACATGATGAAGCCCCGCCCCCTGCTTCCAGCTGCCCCGCTTCCGGCCCTCATTCAGCCAGGAGGAGGCAGGAGAAGAGGGTGGGTAAGTTGCTTCCTCCCCGCCTCTCCCCACCCCTGCCTGCCTGGGGCCAGGGAGGGCCTTGGCGGGGCTTCCTCGCACTCCCGCCGGCCTTGCAGGTCCACCGGCGGGCCCCTGATGCAGGGGGTGTGGCATATGCTAATGAGTTATGCTAATGAGTTCCCCTAGCTCTTTTTCTACAAAACGACCCCTGCACACAACAACCCTGAGAGGTAGGTTAGGCTGAGGGTATGTGATTGGCCCAAGGTCACCCAGCAAGTTTGCACAGTAGAGTTGGGATTCGAACCTGGATTTCCCGGATCCTAGTTCAACACTTTTACCACTACCCCACACTGGCCTGTGTGTGTCCTTGAACCGTATAAATAACATATTACAATACAGACGCCGCCATGAATTTCATTTTTACAATATCTTTTGAGTCTATCTCTGCACTGCAATGTTCCCTCTAAGCTCTGGAGTCATGTGAGCAAAAATTCTCCTTTGTGAACAACTGGCATGAAACTTGTGAGCGAGGGATCTGGCTGCTGCATCAATTAGTTTGCTCTGGAGCCATCCCTTCCTGAGCAAAGACAAAAATGTGTGAGCCGGAGGCTTAAAAACTGTGAGCTAGCTCACACTAACTCAGCTTAGAGGGAACACTGCTCTGCAGTCGCACAAATGGCTAGAAATCAGCTTTTTCACCCATACTTCTAGTTTTGCAAGCAGCGGTTGTTGTTGTTGTTGTTGTTTTAAAAAAACCACCCTCCATAAATCAGGGTTTATGCAAAACATAAAAGTTTAACCCACACAATCAATCAATATTAGCAGAAAAGGAGACAACGTCTCCATATATACGTTGCTGTAACAACCATTAACTCCGGGATCTTTATTTACCAAACGGATGGCTCTGAAAGCAAAGAATCATTCTTATATTGACGGGAAACAAAATAGTAGTCAATAAAACACAAAAAGAAATGATATCCGAACGGGGTAACAACCATGCGAATTGGGATTATTGACAGGCGTTACAAACTGGAACGGTGCTTAAAGCCCTTCCCTAACTCTGCTGATTTTTTAATTTATTTATATTTATTTATGCTTTCAGCTTGTATCCCGCTCGAACCCCAAGGGGTCTCTGAGCGGCTTACAGTTACTCTTTATCCCTGACTATGTGTGGCCATAGATAGGGATAAAGAGTAACTGTAAGCCTGTAAGGGACTGCCCTACCGGCACCCAGTGGAGGAACTTGCTATTCTTTCTTCGGTTCGGCTTATTGTCGGCTCTGCTTTTCGGTTTGGCTCCTCTTCTTCTCCTTCCGGTGGTCTTCAGTGTCGGCTGTGTTCAGCGGATCCATCTGGCGCACGGTTCGCGTCAGCGCAGCTCCGGCTCTGTCCGTTTGGCTCCGCCGCGCCTGCGCCTTTACGTCCTTTGCGTCTTCTGGCTCCGCCTCCGCCGACGTCCGATCCACCGCTGGTGTTGCGCCTCTTTGATGGGTCTTTGATGGGTCAATTTTTCTATTCTTTTTTTTTTAATCCCAAACTTTTGCTGGACTCAGAAGGCACAACATATTACCAGAGTTGCCAGAGCCCAGGCGAGGCCTGGAGATCTTCCCGGGGTTACAACTGATCTCCAGATGGCAGAGTGTCAGCAAGCTGCCAAATTTCCTTTTATTCTGGGTTTCACATGTATGCGCTTACTTGCTTAGTATGTAGACCTGATGATGCGCTTAATTGCTTAGCTGCTGGAACGTGTATATCTCTCAAGGCCACAGGTGGTTCGTTGCTAGATAGTTGCTTGGGTGATCTCACGGAGAGCCGTGGGAAGGAGATATGTTATGCCGACCAGAAGCGTTTGCTCCCAGGCTTGATGGTGCATGGGGGAAGTCCTGCAATTGGGCCTCAGATGTTTGAATGTACTGTAACCTGTCATGCTCGTTGCTTTCCCCTCATTCCTAACAGTGATCCTGTAAATGCACCTATAGCTTCAAATAAAGTAAAACCTTTCTACAAGAGTGTACTTCCTTGATGCTGTGGGGAGCCTGAAACAGAGATCCGTTCCCTGGAGAAAACGACTGCTTCGGAGAATGGACTCTATGGAACTATGCCCTACCGAGGTCCCTCCCCTTCCCCAAACCTGCCCTCCCAAGGCTCCACCCCCAAATCTCCTGGAATTTCCTGACCCAGAGTTGGCAACCCTACATATTACACTGCCACTCGCTAGCCAGGACAGCCATTGCTGAAGTGTAGAATTCCCTTTCATGAAAGATTATGTTCTTGTCCTTTAAAATCCGTGGACTCCATATATTGTGTTATTTTTGACTGTCAATTTCACTCAGTCTTACGCAAAGAACTGTGGTCATCTTTATTGCCTCCTAATTATAGTTCTAATAGGGAAAAAGTTATTCAAAATCTACTAAAGGATGCTAATCCTAATATTACAGCTATAGTGGCCAAGTTTCTTGCCGAAGTAGTCAAAGAGAGATCTATTCTAGTAATGGATTGATTCATATGGCTTATAATGTCTTATATATTCATGCCGTGTTATTGTACATCTATATATCTTACTTCTATGCCATTAAAGGTATTTGACTTGACTTGACTTGACTTGGCTAAAGTGTAGAAACAGGACTGCGGGGCCTCTTACACCTGCACACAAGGGAACTGTATTTTAGTAGAGAAATTAAAACAGGAAGTTCCCTGAGCATGTCCCCTAGGACCCCCGGAATTAGAGCTCATCTCCAGACTACAGATATCGGTTTCCATGGAGAAAAGGGATGTTTTGGAGGGTGGAATCCGTGGCACTGTAACCCACTGAGTTCCCTGTCCTCCCCAGCCTCCATCCCTAAATTTCCCGGAGTACCCAACCTGGATCTGGCATTCGATCCCCCCATTCCCTGCTGGTGTCGGGGGGGGGGGGCTGACAACCCTAGCCCCTAAATTGTGCACCGTATCCTGGAATCCCAAGTGAGAAAGCTGCAAAATACAAGAAAGGGGTTTCATTGGCAGCAGAAGCAATATTCTTGTTGAAGGAATGGGGGGGTACTTTTTTCCCTTTCTCACAATACAAGAACTCGCAGGCACTCAATGAAATTGCTGAGTGGTCGGGTTAGAACGGATAAAAGGAAGTACTTCTTCACCCAAAGGGTGATTCACACATGGAATTCACTCCCACAGGAAGTGGTGGCGGCTACAAGCATGGACAGCTTCAAAAGGGAATTATATAAGCATATGGAGCAGAGGTCCATCAGTGGCTATTAGCCACAAGATATAGATAGGGACTCTGGGGCAAGTGATGCTCTGTCTTCTTGGTGCTTGGGGGGATCAACAGTGGGAGGGCTTCTAATGTCCTGGCCCCACTGGTGGACCTCCTGATGGCACCTGGTATTTTTGGCCACTGTGTGACAGAGTGTTGGACTGGATGGGCCTTTGGCCTGATCCAACATTGGCGTCTCTTATGTTCTTATGGATGGTGGGCGGAGTCTACTTCTAATGTAGGAAGGCCCTCGCCCCTGGAATCAGTGGCAGCACAAACCTACCCTCTTGCCATATTGGCCCCTTAATCCTGGGCCTCACGGCTGTCTCTGAAGAGATCCGGGTACTGTGATCATATACCCGCCAACCCAAACAAATGGTAACCTAAGCCTGTTATTCCTGTTTGGACCTTGCAGCTGTTAAATATCTTCATTATGCTGCATGCTAATTTGCTGCCCTCAGCCTATATGTATGGACTTGGGAATTTCCATTTCAGTGTATCTGAAGAAGTGTGTGTGCACACAAAAGCTCATACATTGAATAAAACTTTGTTGGTCTTAAAGGTGCCTCTGGATTCGAACTCTGTCCTCTGCTCCCCCCCCCCCCCCCCCAGAATTAAACCTGAAGAAATGGTGACCATATAAGCTACCGGTAAGTTTGATATTCCAGTTTGGTCCTTGCATCTGTTAAATATCTGCATTATGCCACATGCGAATTTGCTGCTCACCCTCTACCTGTATGTATGGACTGGTAGCTTCCATTTCACTGTATCTGAGGAAGTGTGCATGCACACAAAAGCTTATACCTTGAATAATAAAACCCTGTTGGTCTTCAAGGTGCCGCTGGACTAGAACTTTGTTCCCTGTACAAAACATGTCACTCGAAACATCCTGTCCACCTTGTGCGATGGCTGAAGTGTGCTTCCAATGCGCGCACGCTGATCATCATTCCATACAGCTCTAGGGGACGTTTGCTGCTCCTCCTCCTCCTCCTGCCCCTTCCTTAATGCTCGCACACGCACAGGGGGCTGGGAGCACTCCAGCATGTGCTGCCACGGCAGCCAGGGAGCCAATCGGCTTCCGGGAAGGACAGCCAGCATCAACCACATGCCTGCCGGCATCGCAACAGCCCGCGTCAGGCCACTGCAGGAGGAACTTGGGTTACTGCAGCGTGCAAGAAGATGCAGCCGAAGACCTCGCTTCTGAGCAAAAGCCGCTCAGAGGACTGGCATCTGCTCCAGCTCTCCCCGGGTTGGCTCTTTCTTGAGAATCCCTGCTAGAAAACGGTCCCTCTTTCTGCACGGTGGCAAAATGCCTCCTCCAATGTGGGCTCCTGCGCATGAATGCGCTCCCCTACATCCCAGCCCCCTCCCCTTGCTCTGTGGAAGTTCAGAATGCATTTTAGCTGCACCGCAAGCAGGCCGAGGAAACCGCGCTTCCTCCCCTCCGGCCACCCCCCAAATCCTCATGAATCCAGAAACATGAAATGTATTCCAAGTTGCAGCTATTGTATAACCAACAAAACGAGATCAATGTTCAGGTTTAAAATAGCATGTTTTTTTGAAAAAGGAGGGAGTTTATTCTGGAACGCACATTGCTCCAGAAGTCGACGCAGGACAGACGGCTGCAGATGAATTCAACTTGCTGGCAGTTGGGTGTGTGTGTATGTGTGTGTGCAGGTAAAAGGGTGTCTTGCAAATGCGCAGCCGTCCCTGTTTCCATCAGTGCAGCGTTGGAGATGAGGCCTTCTGACTTCGGAATGCCTTCCTTCCTCTCTGCAGCCTCCCTGGAGGGCGGGGGGAGGCCTTCGCCAGAAGCCCTCTTGAATATTATGCGCAAAGAGACACGTCGCTGGATTAAGACACCTGAGATAACTCCCAAATATTGACACACAACCAGAAGGCGCTCAAAGGCTGAGCGGCTGGGAGGTTGAAAACAGCCGTTAATTGCAGGGAATTAAACAGGCAGGGCTGGCGCCTTCGTCGCAATTTCACAGGAAGCCCCATGCCTTATGGGGGCACAACATGCGGTCTCCTGAGATTCCCAGTTTTCATGTTTTCGTTTCTAAAAAAGCGAGGTTTCCTCATGCTGGCTTGAAAGCCAATGGCTGCAGGCGCGTCAGAGGTGGCCAGAGGGGAGTGAATGACAGGCTGAGGTTCCGGGACACTGCAGGAGAGGTCAGGATTGCCACCCTCCAGGCGGGAAATACAAAAACTGAGGGTCACGGTGTTAGGAAGACATGCAAAAATATATCTCACTGTGCACAATAAATATATGTTTATGGTAAAACAATTTTATGCTTTATTCTTTTTCTTTTTATATTTTTCAACAGGTAAAGGTTTCCTTTGCTCGAAAGCCAGTCGAATCCGACTCTAGGGTTGCGGTGCTCATCTCTGTTTCCAAGCCAAAGAGCCGGCGCTGTCCGAAGACGTTTCCGTGGTCATGTGGCCAGCATGACTACTAAACGCCAAGGTGCACGGAACGCTGTTACCTTCCCACCAAAGCGGTATCTATTTATCTAATTGCAATTTCTTGCTTTCGAACTGCTGGGTTGGCAGGAGCTGGAACCAGAGACGGAAGCTCACTCCGTCATGCGGCACTCAGGTCTCAAACTGCTGAACTACCGGCCTTCCAGCCGGCAGTTCAGCATCTTAACCGCTTGAGGCACCGCAGCTCCATATTTTTCAATACTGCTGTCTAAATATTGGTGTCAAATATTATCAAAAAATATATTTCACCCAAAGAATACATAGAGAAAAATGTGGTTCACCCAAACAGTAACTCGCGAGTGCAGGTTTACATTCAGACAGCACCTTGTCAGTAACACTATCACCAATCCCACGAGACTCTAGTAATATACCCGTTTCGAACTGATCTTTTTCAAGGACCGTGACGTTTATATAAAGGACATAAGGCGCAATAATTTTTCCTTGTGAGCACAAAAGCTCTTAAAATAGCAGCATTGTCTAGGGCAGAGGTGTCGAACTCACTTGTTATGAGGGCCAGATCTGACATAAATGAGACCTTGTTGGGCCAGGCCATGTGTGCCATAAAAGGTAATCCCAGGTAGCGGAGATATAAAATTTATAAAGGACACGAACACAGAGGGGTGTTGTTGTTTTTACTTAAAATAAAATCATGCTTAAAACATTAGCACTCTTGCAATATTTTGTTTATTTAACAGTGTCTGATAACTGACACCTCTTGCTCTAAATGATTGCATCAAAATGTCTGTGCTGTTGCAGTCTTGAGTATGCTGTTCAGGTATGTATCTGTAAGCTGCAAAGCTACGATGACGCAGCAGCAGCAGAACTGGAAGAAGAAGCAGGAGACAGCCAGTTCCACTGCAGGCCTGATAGAAGCCCTCCGGGGGCCTGATCTGGCCCCTGGGCCGCATGTTTGACACCCCTGGTCTAGGGCACCATCAGAACCCTTGCGGCAAACATAATAACCTATCTAAGACAGCATATCTTTCAAATTCTACCTGATAGAATTACTTGTACACAGTGATATATATTTTTGTATATCCTCCAGGCGGGGTCTGGTGATCTCCCGGAATTAACAACTGATCTCTAGACAACAGAGTTTGCTTCCCCGGAAGAAAATGGCTGGTTTAGAAGGCGGACTCTATGGCATTATACGGCAGGGGGTTGGACTAGATGGTCTGTTCAGCCCCATCCCTCTCTATGATTCTATCATCTATCTTTCTATCTAGTACGGCTCATATAGCGATAGCCTTGAGCGGAGAACGAAATTATAAAACGAGATCGTGCCTTACTTAGTGTTATTCTTCTGTTGTTTAATTATTGCCCCCATAAATTTTGCCACGGAGAGAGTAACAGAATCATTTGTATCCGGTAGTAACCACGTCACCTGTGCTCTCAATACTGTCAGAGGCCTCCGTGGGCATTTCCTAGGGCTGCCAAATGCAGCCGGGGGGCGGGGAATCCTCCGATTCGGAGCCCCAATTTCCGGCGCGCCGGAATCGGGGCCCGGTAGGGCTGCCAAATGCAGCCGGGGGGCGGGGATTCCCCCGCTTCGGACCTCCGATTACCGGCGCGCCGGAATCGGGGCCCGGGGAAAACCCCGCCCCCGCGTGCGCATCACCCGGAAGTGACGTCGCACGCTGGGGGCGGGGCCACGCCATTTGAGGGGTCGGGCCTCCAAAGCGGGGGGAAATCCACCCCCCGGGGGGATTTGGCAGCCCTACGATGGGTCAAACAACACAAATGTACACTGCAAAAACCTTTTATAAGTTAATGTGTTCTATTTGTTCCATCTTGTAAAGTGCACTGTGTGTTATGGATAATATAAACAGGTATATATTCATTACATGCCATATCAACAATAATAATCAGTTTATACAATTCTAATAACTACCCATCAATTTACATCCTGTTTACACAATCAAAAGGATGTAAATTGACTGGTAGTTATTAGAATTGTATAAACTGATTATTATTGTCTCCAGAGATCTGTTCCCCTGGAGGAAATGGCTGCTTTGGAGGGCGGGCTCTGTTACAGCCCGCTGAGGTCCCTCCCCAAACACTGGCCTCCCCAGGCTCCACTTCCAGATCTCCAGGAACCTCTTAGCTAGGAGCCCGCAGGCCTAGACAAGTATCTCCAGTCAGGGCTGGGAGACTGGATAGGCTGTGGGTCTATCTACGCAGGGGCTCAACTGTGCTAGCCCCTGATGCTGTCAGCCTAGGGTTGTCAGGAGGTCCCCACGGCGGCCGGTGGGGAATGGAAGGGGGTAGGGCTGCCAGATCCAGGTTGGGAAACTCCTGGCGATTTGGGGGGGGGAGACTGGGGAGGACAGGGACCTCAGCGGGGTACAATGCCCATAAAGTCCACCCTTAGAAATAAGGAAATGCTAGGGTTGCCAAATCTAAATCGCCTGGCAGCCATTTGAGGGGAAAACTCTTCTTTCCCCTCAAATGGCGTGGCCCCGCCCCCAGCGTGCGACGTCACTTCCGGGTGACGCGCACGCGCATGTGCCCGGGATCGTCCGGGAGCCCCCCGCTCCCGGACGATCTGAATTTGGCAACCCTAGGGCCCGGGGGAAACCCCACCCTCCGGAAGTGATGTCGCACGCTGGGG
>NW_015162514.1:169984-181806 GCF_001447785.1 Gekko japonicus | reverse complement strand
AGGACGTCCTTCTTCACCCAAAGAGTGATTAACACTTGGAATTCACTGCCACAGGAAGTGGTGGGTGCTACAAGCATGGATGGCTTCAAAAGGGAATTAGATAAGCATATGGAGCAGAGGTCCATCAGTGGCTATTAGCCACAAGGTATAGCTAGGGGCTCTGGGGCAAGTGATGCTCTGTCTTCTTGGTGCTTGGGGGGGGTCAACAGTGGGAGGGCTTCTAATGTCCTGGCCCCACTGCTGGACCTCCTGATGGCACTGGTATTTCTGGCCACTGTGTGACACAGAGTGTTGGACTGGATGGGCCTTTGGCCTGATCCAACATTGGCGTCTCTTATGTTCTCTTATGTTCTTATGTTCTTAACATAGCCACACCTATTTACAATAACCAACCAATAAGGTTGCTTAGATAAGGACCAATAGGAGTTCTTCCCGCTCAGGGACAGTGTGTTATTCTGATTGGTCGCTGGTAGAGGGCGACCAATCGTAAGTTAGTTCGGAGGAGCCTTCGTCGTCTCAAAGCTTAACATTGAGTGTCAATGGGGCGATTCAAGTGAGGATTCCAATACATCACATTGTGGATTTGTCTTGAGCTTGTTGGTACTCCCTGTTAATATCCTCTGGCGCAGAAAGATATTAGAGCCATGGGTTGGAATTTGTGCTTTCTACGGATTGTACTTGTTTTATTGCCGCTTGCTCAGAAAAGCCGGGGGTAACTGAACCAGCATTTGAAACAACACTGCATTTAACACTGGACATACGCCCAACTAGGATTGAACCTCATTTTCCTTTCTTTATTTTTATTCTTATAACGTCTGAGGGTCGCCAGGTCCGGGTAGGGAAATATCTGGAGATAGGGTGGGGGAAGCCTGGGGAGAGGCCTCAGCTAGGTATAATGCCACAGAGTCCGCCTTCCAAAGTAGCCATGTTCTCCGGGGGAACTGATCTCTATTCTCTAGAGACCAGTTGGAATTCTGGGAGATCTCCAGCCACTACCTGGGGGCTGGCAACCTTGGAGTCCAGCCCAAAGAAGAATCCTAGGGACCTCCAAAGCTCACACTGCCAGGGGCAGTGATTCTGGGCCCTGGGGAAAAGTCCAGGCTGGGGCCCCAAAACCCCTGCCAAACCCACCCAATGTAGGCTTGCCAAGTCCCCCCGGGGGGTGGGAAAACCCCCACCCCAGGGGCCCGTTCCCTGCCGCCGCCGGATTCGGCCCCGGGGGGAACCCCACCCCGACGTGCGCGTCACCCGGAAGTGATGCAATCACACCGGGCACGCTGGGGGCGAGGCCACGGTATTCTGAGGGGAAACTCTATGGTTTTCCCTCGGATGGTCGTGGCCCCGCCCCCAGCATGCCCAGTGGCGTCACGTCACTTGTGGGTGACATGCGTGCGGTGCGCGCGCGCGCTCCAGACACCGGACAGGAGTCCCCCGCTCTGGAGGAATTTACACTTGGCAACCCTATTGATGATAGACAGACAGACAGACAGACAGACATAGAGTCCAGGGGAATAGATATCTGTAGTGTGGAGATAAGCTATAATTCCGGGGGATCCCCAGGGCCCACCCGGAGTCTGTCCTCTCTAGCTGGACCCGTCCCCCTTTTCGTCTTATCAACAAAACCAGAACAAAATGATGCCAAATAGGTTTTTTAAAACAACAACAACAACAACATACATACACACACAGAGAGAAGATATTACACAAGCCTGCCCGATTGGTGCAGTTAAGGCAAGCTGCAGAACTGAGCTTCCGTTCGGTGCAAGATGTTGGCTTGTTTTGAATTTGCACATCGTAAACCCGCACCTGGTGCATCGGGGAAAGAGCAGGACGGGGGATTTCCCTTTGCCCACCAAGCTCCTTGGAGGACCAACCCCCCCCCCCCCCTTATTCACCGGGCACTGATGGATTGTTGTCCAGAGAGCTATTAATAGCGGGGAAGAGACTGGGGGGAGGGGGTCTGCGGTATGAGCAGAGGGCACGCGATAGCGGGGGGGATTCCTTCCAACCGATTCCCCCCTCCTCAAACAGCATCACCCTGTCTTAGGCCCAGATAGTCCAGGATCGTCAGAGCTTCGGAGTTAAGCAGGGCCAGCCCTGGTCAGTATTTGGAAGGGAGACCACCAATGTTCCCTCTAAGCTATGGAGTCCTGTGAGCAAAAATTCTACTCTGTGAGCTCCTGGCATTAAAGTTGTGAGTGAGGGATTTGGCTGCTGCATAAATTAGTTTGCTCTGGAGCCTTCCTTCCTGAGCGGAGACAAAAATGGGTGAGCCAGAGGCTAAAAAACTGTGAGCTAGCTCACACTAACTCAGCTTAGAGGGAACACTGGAGACCACCAAGGCGTATCCAAGGTTGCGACGGGGAGGCCGGCAATGGCAAGACCACCTCTGAACGTCTCTTGCCGTGAAAACTGTACAAGGTCGCTGTTAAGTCAGCTGCGACTTGATGGCAAAAGAAAAAAGTACCACTACAGTGTGCTAAACAAATCGAAATGGCTTGGAAACAGCAGGCTGGGAGAAACGGACCCGGCCTTCAGGCGTTTCCCACTTGACCCCTAGAATAGCGTCTGATCCAGAGCCTTAGCGGGCCCGTAGCTATCGCGGGGCTCCTCGGGACCCTGCCCCCTTAATTCATAGCCATGCCCCACAAGAGGCATGGATGGGGATTGGTATGGGGAAGGAAACACGTGGCTTGGTTGCTTGGAGGGTAGGGAGGATTCATCGGGTTTTGATTCTTAAGCAACAGAACAATGAATAAACCTTGAGAAGTTAGTTGCTGTCGATTTTCCGGGATGTGTGGTCGTGGTCGTGGCATTGTAGGACCTGACGTTTCGCCAGTAACTGCGACTGGCATCCTCAGAGGTATAAACACAGAAAGATGGAATACTCTCTGTGTCAAGGTGAGAAGAAAATAGTAAAGGTAAAGGTTCCCTTGCTCGAAAGCCAGTCGAGTCCGACTCTAGGGTTGCGGTGCTCATCTCCGTTTCAAATCCGAAAAGCCAGCGCTGTCCGAAGACGTTTTCCGTGGTCATGTGGCCGGCATGACTAAACACCAAGGCGCACGGAACGCTGTTACCTTCCCACCGAAGTGGTACTTGCAATTTCTTGCTTTCGAAATGGTAGGCAGTAAATTTATATCTACTCCGCAAGGTGGGTAGGGCTGAGTTATTGTCTTGTAGGAGTTCCCCAGGCTATGGACATACTAATGGTTGAGCTTTCCTGAGGAGGTCCTTTTGTTTCCTGAGGAGGTTTCCTGCTTCCTGAGGAGGTTGTTGAAATTCTAATCTTATCTGTAGTGCTATTGTCTGATGTGAAGCCTTTTGTGTTTTTCAGGACAGGAAACAAAAGGCTTTGCATCAGACAATAGCAATTCCCAGAGCTACCACCATCCCTTCTGGCTACTTCCCAGGAAGTGACATCATTCTGTGGGCAACCACACCCTACATCCCACCATTCCCCTCTCCCTTCTACCCTCCTGTAAATTGCCAAGCTTGGCCTGGCAACCCTACCTGGAGATCTCTTGGAATTTCAATTTATTTATTATTATTTTTATTTTATTATATTCAGGGCTCTTTTTGTAGAAAAAGCCCAGCAGGAACTCATGCGCATAATTGACCACGCCCAAAAGCAAAAACTTATTAGCATATTAGGCCATACCCCTGACAGCACAGCTCATTAGCATATGAGGCCACACACCTGTGTTACCAGAGGTGTGGTCATCCAGCCACACCCACCTTTTGCTTCTTATTCTGTTTACCTTGTTTGTTGTCAAAACCCAGGGCCTTTTTTGGTAGCAGGAACTCCTTTGCATGTTAGGCCACACACCCCTAACGTAGCCAATCCTAATGAGTTTCTGCTGTTGGGTGTGGCCTATTATGCTAATATGTTCCTGCTGGGCGTGGCCAACTCGGGAGCCAGCCGGAACTCCGTTCCTGTGCGTTCCTGCCCCAAAATAGCCCTGATTATATTTATACCCCGCCCTCCCCGCGAACGGGCTCAGGGCAACTTACATAAGGCACAAACGTGCATATAATATATAACAGCTAAAAACAATTAAAATTCAGTTCCATCAGATGCACAATAGAAAACTCCTAAAATTTTTATAACAGGAACGGAGGGCTAGGGCCGCAAACAGATATTACCCGGCCCTCCGGCAGTATCGCTCTGTGGTAGAGCGGTGGTGGTAGTGGCAGTGGCGGCTCCTACTCAAAAGCCTGGCGGAAGAGCTCCGTCTTACAGGCCCTGCAGAACTGCACAAGATCCCGCAGGGCCCTGATCTCCTCCGGGAGTTCATTCCACCAGATAGGAGCCGCCACTGAAAAGGACCTGGTCCTCGTTGCGGCAAGCCTGGCCTCCTTGGGGCCCGGGGTCACCAAGCGGTGTTGTCACCCCAACCAAAGTGCTCTTTGGGGAATATATGGGGAAATGCGGTCCCTCAGGTATGTCGGACCCTGGCCATGTAGGGCTTTAAAGGTAAGCACCAGCACTTTGAAGCGAATCCGGTATGCTATAGGCAGCCAGTGCAGCGCTTTCAGTACAGGTCGGGTGTGCTCCCACCTAGGGGCACCCACCAACAACCTGGCCGCAGCATTCTGCACCAGCTGCAGCTTCCGGATTTGCGACAGAGGCAGCCCCATGTAGAGAGCGTTACAGTAGTCTAACCTCGAGGTGACCGTCGCATGGATCACTGTGGCTAGGTCATCGCGGTCAAGGAAGGGAACTAACTGCCATACCAGCCGAAGATGATAAAAGGCCGATCTGGCAGTGGCCGCCACCTGGGCCTCCATGGTTAGGGAGGGATCCAGGAGCACTCCCAAGAGATCAGTTCCCCGGGAGACAATGAAATCTTTGGGCTACAGCCTCACACCCCGGCTCAGCTCCTTCCCCACCCCAAACTCCACCTTCCCTGACCCAGAGGTGGCAACCTTAACACTAGGAAAGCTCCAGACCTTGTTCTGGCTCAGATGAAGCCATCCTAGTCTTTGCCCCCCAAACTCTACCAACCACAGGTCATACCCAGCAAGAAGGACGCGGCCATTGAAATGACAGGACACCGGTTGTCCAAAATGCTTGTCTCAAGAGCCTGCCTCTTGGGGGGGGGGAAACGACACAGGAACGGCGGGAGTGAAGGAACCGGCCTGCCATTCAGCCACCAGCAACGATGAGGCCAATTAAAAGGCAGTAACCGTTTCCTTTGCGCTCTAAATGAGGTGATCGATGAGATAATTTTCCTAAGTTGATCGCTGCCGATTGCGGCAAGGAGCCGATGCATTAAGACGGTCCGGGCGCCTGCACACGCCATGCGCAAGGCTGCCGACAAGGTCATTGGAAAAGACCCCCATGAGGCTGTTCATGCTCCGGCGTGTTATGCAGCGATTACAAGAACCCATTAGCGGCTCTCTAATTCGCGGGCTCTCTCCAGCATCGCCCGGCTTGCCTTCGTCATCCTGTCTCTCTCGCTGGGGAAAGGAAAGCTTTCCCGATCCGACTCTTTTGAAGCTCCCCAGCAAGGCGGATGCCTCGCTGTCCTTATTTTGGGTGCCTGGCCTACTGCACTGACCCGGGAGTTTCTTTTTCGGAGCCCGCACGATCTCGGCGTGCCTTTCCAAAGCAAGGTCCTTGTCCGCATGACTCAGTGGACCCTGCACTCCGAGCCTGAGAGAGGCTGGGCTGTCTTATGGGTCTACTTTAGAAAAAACACAATGAGCTATTATGCGTTAACAACGTATTTTGTATTTGCAACATAAAAAGGCATTCTCGGGCTCTCTGGGTTGCCAGCTCTCACCTCAATCCCAGCGGGGGGCTCTAGCCCGGCTCCTGGAGTCTTCTGTTGTGTGTGCGGAGTGCACGTGCCCTGATGATGTCACCGGGATGCTCTAGCATTTGGGTAAAAACTCTATGGTCAACATAGAATTGTTACCTGAATTTTCACCTCCGGGTGACATCATTGCACCGGGCACGTCAGGTACACTTGGACTCTTCGCGGGTGGGGCTTCCCCACCAGCCTAGCTAAACCATCCAGCAGAGACGCACTCAAAGTTCCCCGGTAGTGGAAAGTGCCGTCAAGTCGCAGCTGACTTAGGTTAGGTCAACCCCGTAGGGCAGGGGTGCCGAACACATTTGTTACGAGGGCAGGATCTGACATAAATGTCACTTTGTTGGGCCGGGCCATGCGTGCGACACACTCTCTATGATTTGTGTTACATTTTACGGCACGCATGGCCCGGCCCACCAAAGTGACATTTATGTCAGATCCGGCCCTCGTAACAAATGAGTTCGACACCCCTGCCGTAGGGTTTCCAAGGGAAGAGGTGGACAGAGGTGGTTTCCCCTTGCCTGCCTCCTCGGAGCAACCCCGGACTTTCTTGGCAGTCTCTCGTCCAGGTGCTAGCTGGGGTTGACCCCGTTTAGCTTCTGAGAGCTGGTGAGATCGGGCTGGCCTGCGCCATTCAGCTCGGGGCCAAGGTTCTCTGCTGAAACTTCATTCACAGGTGTGCAAGGACCCAGTCGGATCAGGGCCATAGCACACATGAGCCATCCTCCCACACTGTTTCTCCAACTTGAAATACCCTCTGCACCAGGAGCAATGGTTGCCCGCAGGGCTTTTTTTGTAGAAAAAGTCCAGCAGGAACTCATTAGCATAACAGGCCACACCCAGAAGCAGAAATCCATTAGCATATTAGGCCACACCCCCTGACTGCACTGCTCATTAGCATATTAAGCCGCATTCCCATGTTACCAGAAGTGTGGTCATCCAGCCACAACCCCCTTTTGCTTCTTATTCTGTATACCTTGTTTGTGGTCAAAACCCAGGGCCTTTTTTGTAGCAGGAACTCCTTTGCATGTTAGGCCACACACCCCTAATGTAGCCAATCCTAATGAGTTTCTGCTGTTGGGTGTGGCCTATTATGCTAATGAGTTCCTGCTGGGCGTGGCCAACTTGGGAGCCAGCTGGAACTCCGTTCCTGTGCGTTCCTGCCCCAAAATAGCCCTGGTTGCCCGGCTGGGGAAACTGATGCAAATAGTATCTCCCCGGGATCATTTCAGGTTAGGAAACAGCATGTGGATGCAAGCCCATACTTGCTGGATGATTCTGAGCCCGTCCCTCTCACTTTCAGCCTAATCTACTTCAGAGAGTTGCTGTCATTAGATGGAGGAGGGGGAGCCATGTATGCAGTCCAAGGGGCTTACAGGAAGCCTCCTCTCCTCATGGTCATGATCCAAAATGGGTCCCCACGTTCCCTCTGGGGGGCGATTCCGCATCTAGCATTCGCTCCACATTTTCTCAGCTGGGAGGGAAAAGTGCCGCTCAAAACCCCATTCGGATACCTTGGCGCAACACCGTACAGACTGCAAAGTCACCCCTGAACGGCCATAAAATGGCCATAAATCTATGGAGAAGGTTCCATAAAATCCCACGATCAAAGAACTTGAAAGTGGCATGGAGTGTGGAAACTTCCATAAAACCCGATAATCAATGGAAGTAAAACCAGCATGCAATGCAGAGGGGAATTTCTCTTCCAACATGGGTTTTGTAAACGGAGGGAAAAGCCAATGCAGAATCAGCCTAAGTTTCAGCACGGAAGCCCCCTGCTTGCATCTGCTTGGCAGGACCCAGAATGGACCCCACGGTTGCCATCCTCCAGGTGGGGCTTGGAGCCCCCCTGGAGACTCACAGCTCAATGGACAATATAGCACTTATACCCAGCTAGGGTTGCCAAGTCAATCTTCGCCAGGAGCGGGGGGCTCCCGGCCAGCGTCTGGTGCGCACGTCACCCGGAAGTGATGGGAGTACGCCAGGCACGCTGGGGGCGGGGCCACAGCCATACAAGGGAAAACCATTTCCGGGTGACGCGTACGTGGGGCAGAGTTCCCCCCGGGGCCCGATCCGGCACAGCCGGGGAACGGGCCTCTGGGGCGGGGGTTTCCCCGCCCCCCGGGGGGACGTGGAATCCCTATACCCAGCTGAGGTCCCTGTCCTCCCCAAACCCATCCCTCCCCCAGGCCCCAGAAACTTCCCCCAAGATCCAGGAGCTTCCCAACCTAGACTGACAACCAGTACTCCTCTAAGCTGTGGAGTCCTGTGAGCAAAAGTTCTACTTGGTGAGCTACTGACATTAAAGTTGTGCGCGAGCCATTTGGCTGCTGCATGAATTAGTTTGCTCTGGAGCCCTCCTTCCTGAGCGAAGACAAAAACCTGTGAGCCGGAGGCTAAAAAGCTGCGAGCTGGCTCACACTAACTCAGCTTAGGGGGAACACTGTTGACCACCCTAACAGAAACAGTATACTGTGTACTTAGGCCACAAATCAAACCTACCTCAGAGGCTGTTGTGAAGCTAAACCTTTGCTCTTCAGCAGTACAGAACAAAAGCACGTTGACAAGGTCAGTAAGCGAACGTTTGCAGGACATCCTGAACATTCGCAAAGAATGCTGTTTAAAGCCAGAGTGGTTAAGATGCTGAACTGCAGGCTGTGGAAGGTCAGTAGTTCAGCAGTTCGAGACCCGAGTGTGCCGCATGACGGAGTGAGCTCCCGTCTCTAGTTCCAGCTCCTGCCAACCTAGCAGTTCGAAAGCAAGAAATTGCAAGTAGATAAATAGGTACCACTTCAGTGGGAAGGTAACAGCGTTCTGTGCGCCTTGGTGTTTAGTCATGCTGGCCACATGACCACGTAAACGTCTTCGGACAGCACTGGCTCTTCGGCTTTGAAACGGACATGAGCACCGCAACCCTAGAGTCGGACTCGACTGGCTTTCGAGCAAGGGAACCTTTACCTTTACCTTTATTTTTGTAACTAGAGGTCAAAACAGACAAAGATACCCAGAGCTCTCGGACTGGATTGTCCCAGAAATACATTTCACGTCATGTGGCCCTGATTCAGTCTGTAGCCATCCACAAGGCGAAAGGGGGCTTCATCCTTCTCCCCCGGCCTGCGTTTTCACCTATTAAACCCTTGATGCCCTGCCCTAGATGCCAATAAGCCTTCCTTTTAAAAAAACAGCTGGTTGAAAGATGGCGGTCAGGGTTTTATTCCTTCCTAGGGAGGTAGGGATGCCAGCCTCCAGGTAGACCCTGGAAACCTCCCGATATTACCGCTTATCTCCAGACTACAGAGATCAGTTCCCCTGGAGAAAATGGATGCTTTGGAGGGTGGGCTCTACAGCATTCTACCCCACGGAGGTCCCTGTCCTCCCCAGGCTCCACCCCCAAATCTCCAGGAATTTCACAACCTGGAGTTGGCATCCCTAGTAGCCCTGCCCTGCACCAGTGGCAGGGGAGACCTGGCAACCCTACAGGTTGGCTTACTGGTGGTGGGTAGGTGGAGGAAAGCCTTGGGGGTGGAAAGATTGAACCTTTCTTCTCCTCTCTGCGTGGCCTGATTCAAATCTGGGCTTGCCAGCACATGAAATGTACCATCTGAAGATGCGTGGTCTCTGCTTCACCCGAAACTAGACACCAAAGTCCTCATGCCTGCAGAGGTAGGAACGCTACTTTGCTGTTTTCTTGGCTTCTGCTCCCTCTCAACATTTCGGGCCGGAACACTTTCGGCTACAGACAGCACCTATTTCGCTCACAGACACACAAAGACGCGCAGCGTTGAAAACAGGCAGGAAAATGGCTCTGATCAGCGCAGAGCTCAAAGAAAGTGAAGAGTTGGCAGGAGGCGTTCGAGTCAGCAGATTTCAGCATTTTTGTATGTTCCCTAAAGTAACAAGCAGGCCTGCACCGCCGAATATTCGCAGCTGAATATTCGCGATGTGAAACGGGGAGCGGAGAGGGAGAAACACTCCCTGAACACCTACTTTTCTGGTGTTAATTTGGAGAGGTGGAAGGAGTGACTCTTTGGCACCTGGTTGGGACCTCCACGCTCCAGGGGGTCTCAAAGGGGTATAAGCAAAGCCACACTCAGTTCCTGGGTGTAGGCTACATCTCCAGGCCTGGTAACCCTAGGCAGACTGTGGCATTACAACCTGCTCAACTCCCTCCCCAAACTCCACTCCCCAATCTCCCGGAATTTCTCACCTTGGAGCTATTTCAAACACACACAAATGTCCAGGGCTTTTTTTGTAGAAAAAGCTCAGCAGGATCTTATTAGCATAATAGGCCACACCCAATAGCAGAAACTCATTAGCATATTAGGTCACAGCCCTGACAGCACTGCTCATTAGCATATTAGGCCACACCCCCATGTTACCAGAAGTGTGCTCATCCAGCCACACCCACCTTTTGCTTCTTACTCTGTTTACCGTTTGTTGTCAAAACCCAGGGCTTTTTTTGGAGCAGGAACTCCTTTGCATGTTAGGCCACACACCCCTAATGTAGCCAATCCTAATGAGTTCCTGCTGTTGGGTGTGGCCTATTATGCTAATGAGTTCCTGCTGGGCGTGGCCAACTCAGGAGCCAGCTGGAACTCCATTCCTATGCGTTCCTGCCCAAAAATAGCCTTGCAAATGTCTATCTCTACCGCACAGACAAGGTGATGCGCCCAAACCTTTCCAGGATCTGACTTTTGGTTGAGGTAGATCTTAGCTGCTCACAGCCAACAAGCCCTGTTGTAGCCAGAGGAATGAGATGGCCCCGATTCCAAAGGAAGCCAGCGGATCGCATCGCATTGCTGGGTTCCTCGGGCGTGGTGAACGGACTTCAGTTATTATTTAAACACACAGGTCCAGCACAGGGGAAAGGGGGAGAACGGGTCCCTTTGGTCCCCGTCTCTCGACGGCCAGGTGAAAATAACGCAACCTGACACAGCGAGATGGGGAAGGCACAAGCAGCCTTGAATTCATTACCCGGGAAAGACTGTCGCTCAATAGACTTGGCCAGGAAAACATAGAAATGGAACTGGACAGGCCGCTCCACTTTTTCTTGGCAGCAAAGAGCTCTAATTCACTTGCTTGTCAGCCCCTGCTCCGGTCTTTTCCAGTTCTTAGCGAGTGACTTGATTCTCTTCCCCCAGAGGATTCGGGGGGGGGCTCTGTGTTCTTGGCACACTGGGGGGGGGGGGCCCATTGATATTTTAAAAAACCCTGACCAGGAGGGAGGGGCTCCACCCCTGGAAAGCCAAATACCACCAGGGGCATAAAGCATGCAAACATACAAGGCTGCCTTAGACCGGTGTTTCCCAACCGGTGGGTCGAGACCCAAAAGGGGTTGCGAAGCCCCTGAAAGCAGGTTGTGGGGCAGACCTCACTAATGGCCACCCCCTTTCCTTTCCGCTGCTCTCTTTTGAATTTTGGAAACCAAGCTCTGACCCGGGAAACTGTACCGTCCCAGTCATATTTTTTTTCTGTATTGCATATACATGTTGATCAAGTAATGAGTGTCCTGATGGTTACTAGACTGAGCTTCTTAGAATCTTAGAGGGAGTAATGGGGAAGGAGTGGGTGCTCATGTTGGCTATTGTAACTCTGCATGCAAGAAGACGTGGGAGGGAGAGGGTTACGAGAATTCTCTCCAGGGGTCATTTCCTGCAGGAGCACACAGGAGCGGAGCTCCGGCAGTAAAGAGCCCAGGGGGCGGGCACATGCAACAAGCCCCACCCCCTGCTCCCAGCAGCCCTCAGTCAGAGCAAGAAGCAGCCAGGTAAGCTGCAGAGCCCCCCAGTCCAAAACAGTCCAGTGGCACCTTTAAGACCAAGGTTTATTCAGGTATCCAGGGGGCGGGCACATGCAACAAGCCCCACCCCCTGCTCTCAGCAGCCCTCAGTCAGAGCAAGAAGCAGCCAGGTAAGCTGCAAAGCCCCCACCCCCGGCCCCCCAATCCAAAACACTCCAGTGGCACCTTTAAGACCAAGGTTTATTCAGGTATAAGCTCTCCCTCCT
>NW_015162514.1:165509-167861 GCF_001447785.1 Gekko japonicus | reverse complement strand
CCCCCCCCGGCCCCAAACAGTCCAGTGGCGCCTTTAAGACCAAGTTTTATTCAGGTACAAGCTCTCCCTCCTCTGTGAGGGCAGATCTGCGTGTCGTCCCCCCCCCCTCCCCCCCCGGCCCCAAACAGTCCAGTGGCGCCTTTAAGACCAAGTTTTATTCAGGTACAAGCTCTCCCTCCTCTGTGAGGGCAGATCTGCGTGTCGTCCCCCCCCCCATGGCTAGCAATCCAAAAGAGTCCAGTAGAGCCTGAGCGGTGGGTGTTGCCTTCTGACACACTTCTGGTGATGCCAGGGGGTGTGGCATATGCAGATAAATTATGCTAAGGAGCTCCTGCACCTCTTTTTCTACGAAATGACCCCTGACCGTACTCTTCCTTGGGTGCACACACACATGACTTCTCTGGATCTTGGCCTCTCCCTGGGCCCGTCAGCTTCATGCGTGCTTATCAAACGGCCTTGTAAGAACTGTGGGTTGGCTCTTTCGAAGAAATTAATTTATGATTCTGGTTTGAGGGACGTGAGAGTTGGCTCAGGGCTGTGTTTTCCCCAACCACTGCTAGCGACAGCATTGCTACAAGAAAAGGAGGAGGAGGAAGAAAGGAACTTGGCTCTAGGAGCCGAGCAGCGGCTAGTCCAAGAAAGTACCCGGGAATAAAATGGAGAACATTTTAAAAATTAGTGTCTCAGCTGAAGAAGGCGTCGGTTGTTAAAGGAGGTCACCTCACAGGAAGAGATTAATTAGCAATGGGGCTTCCCTTCTTAAAGCTATTTATTTCCCCCCACCCCCAAAGAGTGAGTCAATATATCAGGATGCTTATTTTCGGAAAGTGAGAACACTATGGAAGAAATTGGTTCAAATGAATACAACTTGGGTTAGGTGGCATCCACACGTGGTCGGATTGTGGGTTCTCAGCATGCTAGAATCCTCATTTGCAACTGGATTGTCTTACCCACATTGGAAAATCCAGTTGTGACTTATTGGGGCTGCTCATTCGGGTTGCCAACTCCAGGTGGGGAAATACCCGGAGATTTTGGGGGCGGAGCCAGAGGAGGGTGGGGTTTGGGGAGGGGAGGGACCTCAGCAGGGTATCATGCCATCGAGTCCACCCTTCGAAGCAGCCATTTTCTCCAGGGGAACTGATCTCGGTCATGTGGAGAGCAGCTGTAATTGTGGGTGATGTCTAGGTGTCACCTGGAGGGTGAGAACCGTACACGTCAGTGCTTCTGTGCCAATGTGCAGCAAACGGCATAGGGATGGGGCATGTGGTACCCATTTCACCTCCCTTCCCCCCATTCACTGCTGCTTCAATAGCTGGGGTGGCTTTTCTCACCCCTGTTTAAAAATAGCCTGTTTGTGCAATATTCAGTGATGTGTGCAATATTCAATGTGTTTTTGTACAATATTCAATGACGTGTTATGTGCAATATTCAATGGTGTGTTGTGTACAATATTCAATGACGTGTTATGTGCAATATTCAATGGTGTTTCTGTGCAATATTCAGTGGCATGTTATGTGCAATATTCAGTGGTGTGTTATGTGCAATATTCAGTGGTGTGTTATGTGCAATATTCAGTGGTGTATTATGTACAATATTCAATGACGTGTTATGTGAAATATTCAATGGTGTGTTATGTGCAATATTCAATGGTGTGTTATGTACAATATTCAATGATGTGCTATGTGCAATATTCAATTACATGTTATGTACAATATTCAATGATGTGTTATGTGCAATATTCAGTGACGTGCCAATACAGCCTTAATATTTTGCATGGCTCTTTTGAAGGGATATTTTTAGCAGTATAACAAAATGCTCTCATTTCAGTGTGTGTATGTGGGGGGTTGTCTTGGGGGTTTACTCGTGTGCTTACATGGGGATTTGAATACTATTAGATATTGCAACAAACAACATATTCTGTTTGTCTTCCCCCCCCCAACCTCAAAACCACCACAAAATTAAACTCAAGTCACTTTAGAACAAGCCTGATTCATTTATAATACACTTGGCCCAGCTTTGGGGTCCAGAAAGGCCCACTAAGCAAATTAGGATAAAAACAGAAAACAAACTCTGAAAATCAGAATAAAGCCACGGCTTCTGCAGATCAGCTGAAAACAGCAGCCCAAACTGAAGGGAGCCAGGAGACATAGGGCTGCCAAGCTCCAGGGGGGACCTGGAGATCTCCTGCTTTAACAAATAATCTGCAGACTACAGAAATCAGTTCCTCTGGAGAAAATGTCTGCTTTGGAGCGTGGGCTCTGTGGCATTGCACCCTGCTGAGGCCCCTCCCCTCCCCAAACCCTGTCCTCTCCCGGCTCCACCCCTCCAGAGTATCCAGGTATTTTCCAACCC
>NW_015162514.1:149212-165258 GCF_001447785.1 Gekko japonicus | reverse complement strand
ATGGTGCTGGAGAAGACTCTTGAGAGTCCCTTGGACTGCAAAGAGATCAAATCAGTCAATCCTAAAAGAAATCAACCCTGACTGTTCTCTGGAAGGCCAGATAATGAAGCTGAAGCTCAAATACTTCGGCCACCCAATGAGAAGGGAGCACTCACTGGAGAAGACCCTGATGCTGGGAAAGACTGAAGGTCAAAGAAGACGGGGACGGCAAAGGATGAGATGGTTAGACAGTGTCATAGATGCAACAAACATGAAATTTAGCAAACTTCAGAGGACGGCGGAAGACAGGAAGGCCTGGCGTGATGTGGTCCATGGGGTCGCAAAGAGTCGGACTCGACTGAACAACAACAAAGATGATGTGAAAGGCCTCTGTCTGAGACCCTGGGAAGCCACTGCCAGTTCGTGTAGACAGTACTGACTTGGGCAGACCACGAGGTCTGACTCAATAGAAAACAGCTTCGTGTGACTTCATATACCTGATCTGTTTTGCAACTGTACCCTTCAAACAACCTTGGGAGGTCACAATTCGGCTGAGAGATAGCAGCTGGCCCCCAAAGTGGCAGCTAAGAGGAGACTCAAGACCAGATCTCCAGAAGCAAACATTAACACTTAAACTAACAGTCTGGTTTTCCTCCAATGGCCCTCTGAAAAATGAGTGATTTTGCCATCGCTCCACTGCCTGGGGCAGAGCAGACCTCTCTAGGAAGGGAATTTGGTATCCTCGGTACCACCACCAAAAAGACCCCGTTCCCTGTAGCCACCTACCTCCCAGGCCCGAGCATCGTTTCTCGCAACCCTATACACATTGATAACGTGCCCTGCCACAGCGTCACACCTCAAATATTCAGCCCCGCATTCCAAAGTGTGATTTTTCCGCCTCCAGGCAAAGTGGTACCATCAATTCTATCACCACATTTATCCAGCGCCACCTCATTTCCCTGCATGTGTGAGTCAGGCTGCACATGAGTCATGAAAGAAACACTCTGTTTTGTTTGGGACATAAATAGACCGTGACTGCAGAGTGTACACATGGAGACAAATCTCTCGGTAGCTCTTGTTGCCGCTATGAACACAGAGACATTCATAGTAGCATTAGAGCATCCACACTGCAGTTTCACGTATGCTTTCCTTAGCCCCGCCCCCAGCAGTCAACATTTCCTCCCTTGACCACAGGGCTCCTTAAAATCCGTAACTGACCCACCACTATGACGTCCAAACGTTCTACTGCTACAATGTACCATTTCCCAGTTCTCATTTTGAAAATGTAAGCCCGTAGCCTGTTTTCTTGCAGAGTTATAAGGGGAAATGGGTGGGCTGCGTGTTTCCCTTTATAACTCTGGAATGAAAAGGTCCGGAGACTTTCTTTTTCAAATGAAAACTGAGAATTCTGACCTTGCTGCGGTAGATCATTATACCTGGAGGCTGGCTACTCTAATCTTCCGGCACGCCTTTTATTTGCGGGGTAGGATGGGATAGATTTAAATACATAAATAAATAAATATTTTTTGCCCTTGAGGGAACTTTGTTAATGCTACGGGTGGAGAGATCTGACAAGACTTTCTCCCTCCTTGACGTCTTGCAAGGAATCCTTTTGGAATCGCAGGGCACAACCTGAACAAGTCCTCGAAGAGAAATGGATAGGAGTCCCCCCCAAAAAAAACCTCCAGCGTACATTGGGATACACCACAGTGGGGGGCGGAGTCAGAAGAACACACAATAGCAGAGAGATCAGCTGTTTCTCACAGGGTGACACGCTATTTCCATCCACGGCTTCACCATTTCTGGATGAGAGGCAGTACAGGGATGTCAAATCGATAGGAAATGTCATCCCAGATAGATTAGGAACCCAACTCATCCGTGACAGTCCCCGGGTGACCTCCGGCCAGTCACTCTCTCGCAGCCTGACCTACATCACAGGGGTGTTGTGAGGACAGGACAGAGGAGGAAACCCTCTGCACGCTGCCGGATTGCGCGCACGGCTTAAAGAGCAGCAATTAAAATCGCAACGGGAGCTCCGCAAATGTGGCCAACAGGCTAATCATTTTTAAAGCCAAGCTGACTCGGTGGTGGTGGTGGTGGGGGAACCGGAAGGAAGATTTGGAAGAGACATGATCTAGAGTCTCAAGAATATAGGAGTGAACGAAACATCAGAAGGGCTGTCATATAAAGGATGGTACGGAGTTGTTTTTGGCTGCCCCAGAAGGTCAGACCAGAACCAACGGGCTGAAATTAAATCAGAAGAGTTTTCAGCTAAACGTTAGGAAGAACTTCCTGACAGTTTGAGCGGTTCCTCGGTGGAACAGGCTTCCCCGGGAGTTGGTGGGCTCTCCTTCTTGGGAGGTTTTCAAACAGAGGCTAGATGGCCATCTGACAGCAGTGCTGATTCTGTGAATTCAGGCAGATCATGAGAGGGAGGGCAGGAAGGGTTGCCTCAGTGCTTAGTCCTTGTGGCCCTTTCTTACACGCCCGGGGAAATGCTGAGCGCCACTTTGGGGTCCGGAAGCCATTTTTCTCCAGGCCACTTTGGCCGGGGATCCTGGAGGTTTTTTGCCATCTTCTGAGCATGGAACAACGATCATGGGGGATGTGTGTGGGGGGGAGTATTTGTGAATTTTCTGCATTGCACAGGGGGTTGGACTAGATGACCCCAGAGGACCCTTCCAGCTCTATGATTCTATGACAGAAAGCTTGTGAGGCATCTTCCCTAGATGCAGCCGTTTGTGTTCCTTCTTTGGCTAAGTTACTATCTCGGTGCAGGTGTAGCGCAAAATCACAATTTATTTTAACTTTACTTTTACTGCTTTACTTTTGGTTGCTTGTTTGTTTCACGTGCACCATCTTTCTCCCCAAGGGGGACCCAAAGCGGCTCACATCATTCTCCTCTCCTCCATTTTATCCTCACAACGATCCTGCAAGGTAGGTTAGGCTGAGAACATGTGACTGGCCCGAGGTCATACGGTGAACTTCCCTGGCAGACTGGAGATTGAAACCTGGACTGACATTCTAGGCACTACACCACACTGGCTCTCACCCGCTTTTCTGGGTGAGTGCATTTCCATACTACTTGGAAGGAAGGGAACACATTTCCCTGCCCTACAAAGGTTCCCTCCCTCACCTTGACACAAAGAGTCCTCCATCTTTCTGTGTTATACCTCTGAGCAGGGGTCATTTGGTAGAAAAAGAGGTGCATGAGCTCATTAGCATAACTCATTTGCATATGCCACACCCCCTGACATCACTGGAAGTGTGTCAGAAGGCAACACCCACCACTCAGGCTCCAATAGACTGTTTTGGATTGCGAGCTATTGGGGGGTGGGGGAAACATGCAGATCTGTCCTCGCAGAGGGGGGAGAGCTTGTACTGGAATAAACCTTGGCCTTAAAGGTGCCACTGGACGTTTTTGGATTGCTATCTGGGGGTGGGGGCTCTGCAATTTACCTGGCTGCTTCTTGCTCTGACTGAGGGCTGCTAGGAGCAGGGGGTGGGGCTTGTTGCATGTGCCCGCCCCCTGGGCTCTTTACTGCCAGAGCTCCACTCCTGTGTGCTCCTCTGGGAAATGACCCCTGGTTGTACCCCACTGAGGTCCCCGTGCTTCCTGGGCTCCACTCCCAAATCTCCAGGAGATTCAGAAAGCTTGTGAGGCATCTTCCCTAGATGCAGCCGTTTGTGTTCCTTCTTTGGCTAAGTTACTATCTCGGTGCAGGTGTAGCGCAAAATCACAATTTATTTTAACTTTACTTTTACTGCTTTACTTTTGTTTGCTTGTTGGTTTCACGTGCACCCTCTTTCTCCCCAAGGGGGACCCAAAGCGGCTCACGTCATTCTCCTCTCCTCCATTTTATCCTCACAACAATCCTGCAAGGTAGGTTAGACTGGCCCAAGGTCTCCCAGTGAGATTCCATGGCAGATAGGGTGGCGTAGGAGAGACGAGTGAGAACAAACTGGGAATCGGGGTGCAGAAACCGGATTTATTTATTCCCTTCATTTATATCCCGCCTTTCTATCAAACAAGGACCCAATCTGGTTTACGTAATTCTCCTTGTCTCTATTTGGTCCTCACCACAACAACCCTGTGAGGCAGGTGAGGTGGAGAGCATGTGACTGGCCCAAGGTCTCCCAGTGAGCTTCCATGGCAGAGCGGGGATTCGAACCTGGTTCTCCCAGCTGGCTATACCCCACCAGCTCACAATTTGCTTATTAGGAGAATGCCTCCTCTCAGCCGTCAGGTTTTCAGTGGGGGGCGCCAACCAAGAAGGACGCAGTTGGGCTCTCAAAGAAAAAGAGATTGGATTTATACCCTGCCCTTCACTCAGAGTCTCAGAGTGGCTTACAATCTCCTTTCCTTCCTCTCTCCTACTGATACCCTGTGAGGTAGGTGGGGCTGAGAGAGCTCTGACAGAAGCTGCCCTTGAGAGAACCGCTCAGAAAGAACTCGTGACTGACCCAAGGTCACACCAGCAGCTGCACGTGGGGGAGTGGGGAATCAAACCCGGTTCTCCAGATTTGAGTCCGCCGCTCTTAACCACGACATCACAGCTGGCTCTCGATATCCACCTGCCGTCTCAGTTGTGCTTGGAAACAGACCGAGCTCTTTCAAGACCAGGGAGAGAAGTCCTCGTGCGGATGTCGCCGCCGACAGTCTTCCTGCTGCGCTCGGCACGCCTTCTGTTTGCAAGCACTCTTCTCAGGCGGCCCCTTTCCTCTCAGGGGACTCTCGCCGCCAGAGAGGCGGTTGGCTTGTGCCACACGTGGCTTGCTGATTTGTGGAGAAGTCAAACAGGTGGGGGGGAGGGCGTGAAGAAAGGCGAGGAGAGGGAGAAACCGGCGCTGGGGAAATCCTTCTCCGAGCAACCCAACGGACTGACACTGTGGGGAAAAGGAGTCCAGTTGGCGTCACTAGGCCGAGGATTCATTGCTAGCCCTGGGTTGGAGACCCCTGGAGATTTTGGGGTAGGGACTGGGGCCACAGCAGGGCCGTAGCCAGGATTTTTCGGTTCGTGGGGCAGATTTTTTTTTTTTTGACACTGTGGGGAAAAGGAGTCCAGTTGGCGTCACTAGGCCAAGGATTCATTGCTAGCCCTGGGTTGGAGACCCCTGGAGATTTTGGGGTAGGGACTGGGGCCACAGCAGGGCCGTAGCCAGGATTTTTCGGCTCGTGGGGCAGATTTTTTTCTTGTGGGGCACCCATTATGCAATATTCTTTTTTGGGGGGGTCACAAACGCACACAAACTCTTCAGCCAGAATAATCCATGCATTCTCCGTCCCCCAGCCAGTTTGTCAGCCCACTGACCTCTGAACCAAATGCAAAACAAAGGCAAGGACTCTGTTCTCTTCCTCTCGCTGTCGGGGGGCCTGGGTTGGATGGGAAGTGGGGGGGGCTTGGCAGCGAGTCAGGGGGGCCAGGCCCCGAGAGGCCCCACTGTGACTACGGGCCCAGGCCATGGTCGGAGGCAGTGCCATAGAGTTCACCCTCCAAGCAGCAAATTTCTCCAGGCAGGATCATCAGTGGGATTACAAACGAGCTCCAGTTCCCCTGGAGAAAATGGCTCCTTTGGAGGGGAGACACGGTGGCATTATACCCCGCTGAAGTGCCACTCCTCCTCAAACTCCGCCCCGCACAAGCTTTATCCCCAAATTTCCAGGAATTCTCTAACCCAAAGTTGGCCCCCTCTAGCACTCAACCATCACATCTTTTAGAATAAAGCAGTGGTTCCAGACACACCCGTGTTTTCCACACCTGGACAAGCTCCTGTAGTTTCCCCAGTTCCGTTGTGGCTGCTGCTGCCGGCTTCTTCCACCCCACAGGTTTCCTCAGAAGGGTTTTTTTAAAAAAAAAATATTTTGAAAAATCAGGGACTGAACAGCGCTATATCTATGTACCATCATACCAATCTCTATACCAGGTCATCTGAATTTACCTCAATTTTTGTTAAAAGTCACCACTGGCAGTGTTCCCTCTAAGCTGAGTGAGTGCGAGCCAGCTCACAGTTTTTTAGCCTCCGGCTCACACATTTTTGTCTCAGCCCAGGAAGGAGGGCTCCAAAGCAAACTAATTTATGCAGCAGCCAAATCATGTGCTCACAACTTTGATGCCACAAAGCTCACAAAGTAGAATTTTTGCTCACAAAATTCCACAGCTTAGAGGGAACATTGGCCCCTTTCCTTGAGAAGATATGCCCTTTTCCTAATGTATCTGCCACAAAGGGGAGCTGGGATCTTACTTTTTCAAAATGAAAGTTGAAAATCCAGAGGACCTGGCACACGTCTCGGTACCAGTGTTCCCTCTAAGCTGAGTTGGTGTGAGCTAGCTCACCGTTTTTTTAGCCTCCGGCTCACACGTTTTTGTCGCAGCTCAGGAGGGAGGGTTCCAGAGCAAACTAATCTATGCTGTAGCCAAATCATTTGTTCACAACTTTAATGCCAGCCGCTCACAAAGCAGAATTTCTGCTTACAAGACTCAACAGCTTAGAGGGAGTAATGATTGCTACAACAGAACGCTGTTCAATCGCCAGTGAAAAAGAAAGAAAATTGCCCTGGTGACGGGAAGAAGAAGAGAAGAGACTGGATTTGTACCCCACCCTTCACTACCAGAAGGAGTGTCAGAACGGCTTGTGATCCCCTTTCCCTTCCCCTCCCCATAACCGACGCCCCGTGAGATAGGTGGGGCTGAGAGAACTCTTTCTCGAGAACTGCCCTTGAGAGAACAGCTTTGAGAGAACTTGTACCTGACCCAAGGCCACACCAGCAGCTGCATGTAGAGGAGTGGGGAATCAAACCTGGTTCTCCCAGATTAGTGTCCGCGCTCCTAACCACTACACCAAACTGGGAGAACAAACGGCTGCCATGGAGAAAATGGCCGCTATGTGGGTGGGAATTAGGAAAATCTGAACACCCCCACCCCCACGGCAACTATCCAGGCTAGGGTTGCCAACCTCCAGGTGGGGCCTGGAGATCCCCCCCCCAGAATTATAACTGATCTCCAGGGGTCAGTTCTCCTGGACAAAATGGCTGCTTTGGTGGGCGGACTCTAGGGTACCATATCCCGCTGAGGCCCCTCCCCAAGCCCCACCCTCCCCAAGCCCCACCCTCCCTGGGCTCCATCTCCAAAATCTCCAGGAATTTCCCAACCCAGAGCTGGCAACCTGTTAAATACTGAGTTCTGGACGCATTGCAGTGATCAGCTCTGGTTTATTTAGTGGTTTCAGCACACGACAAGGTCAAAACTCCAGGGCTTGCTGCCCTGCTTATAAAGCCTGCAAAGACCATACGCCCTAGCACACCCCACTCCCAACGGTAGGCTATTTACATTACACTGCTAAATTATTGGTCAACTTCAGGATCCTGGTCAGCTATTGTTCTGAGGGAACTAGCTCAACCAGTTCCAGATACCGTTCAGGCTCAATACATAACACAACCCTAGATATTAACAAGAGACAGACAGGAGGGGCCTGGAAACCTATTGCTGGTGTTTGTTGTTTTCACACTCACAAGCCGGGGAGGACAAAATTCCCTCTCCTCCGGGACTCTATAAACAGCAAAGGACCAGCGCAACTAACGTCTCCCTTAGTCTCCTCCCCTGCAAACGATTCTCAGCTAAAGAGACATACCCCCCCCAGGGATGTGGAAACCGGGCACTGTTTCCGGGGACAATTCAAGGTGCTGCTGGTGTTGACCTCGGGAACTGGCATACACGAAGGACGACCTACTCCCTTACAACCTTACTCAACCGCTACAGCCAGGGTTCTAGGTCGGGAATTGCCTGGAGATTTGGGGGGTGGAGCCTGGGGAGGGCGGGGTTTGGGGAGGGGAGGGGCCTCAGCATGGTGCAGTGCCACAGAGTCCGCCCTCCAAAGCAGCCATTTTCTCTCCAGGGGAGCTGATCTCTGTCAGCTGGAGATCAGTGGTCAAAGCGGGAGATCTCCAGGCCCCACCTGGAAGCTGGCGACCCTCGATGGGAGGGACCTTTGCAGGGTAGAATGCCATAAAGCCCACTTTCCTGAGTGGCCATTTTCTCCAGAGGAACTGATCTTGGTTGTCTAGAGATCGATTGTAATGGCAGGAGATCTCCAGGGGCCACCTGCAGGTTGGCAACCCTGGTATAGCTCTCTTCCAAGGCCCCACTTTGAGTGTCCCCGGACTTCTGAGATTGGGTGGCTTGCAAACCAGGAGAGGGACTTCTCCCCTCTCTTTTTCCCCAGGGAGACTCCTCTATCCCATTCTGTCGCTGTCTTTCTCCAGCAGGTGAAAACACTCTAGTCTCATCTTGTATTCCCTCAGTGACCCCGCCTTCCTGTCCCGTGTTTTAATTGGTTTTTTATTGTATGCATATTTTAGTTTTGGTTTTCATTGTTTTAATGATGGGGGGGTTGCTGGTTTTAATAGTTTTTCTGTTTTCATTATGGCTGTTTTTAACCTGTTGGACACCTTGCTTGCCCTTAAGAGGGCAGGAATTTTTTGCCGAGGTATAAATTCTGCAGATATGTACCTAAGCCCTTCATTATCTGTGGGGAGCCCCATTGTGAATGGCATGAGCCGCCCCACTTTGATATAGGAATTCCGTGATTTTTATCTTCTGCTGCTATTACTAATGGATTTTTTAAACCTACCGCCGATGTTTTTGGTATTGTATTTTAATATGTCTTTTCTTGTGTGTATTTTTAGTTTTGTTTACCCTAACACCTTGGTCATCATTTGGAAAGGCAGGCTATACATTTTGCTAAGGAAACAGATACAATCAAACAAAACAGCAGACAAACACGCCGAATGAAGCTCAGACAAACAAAAACCCATTTTGACCTGGCACTTAGCAGTCAGTGAAGGCAGCACCAGCAAGCGCCTCTAATGAACATTTTAACCTTCCAGGACATTCAGTTGCAGACCTAAGAGTAGCACTTCTCTGTGATTAGAAAGAGAGACTGTTGAATTGAGACTGATAACGAAGCTCAAGACCATGCAGCGTCAGGGACTGAATCGAGACCTAGGTTTCCTGTCTCATTACCAAAAGTGTTTCTCCACATCTGCTACCCCTCAGCATATCACACCTAATCCGATTATGCCTGCTATTGTCATTTGCTTGCTATTGTCATTCGGCATCTGAGATCACTCTCCAAGATATAAGGACAGACGGACTCACATTCTACCTGTATCTGAAGAAGTGAGCAGTGACTGACACAAACTCATACCCTGCCACAAATTTTATTAGCCTTTAAGATGCTACTGGACTCTTGCTCATCTCTGCTGCTACAGACAGACTAACACAGCTTGATCTACCCCTGGGGCCAGTATTCCATAACCAATGTGCCATCAGCAAAAAGTCCTTTTCTTCAACTACTACTGCTTAAAATCTTTCTTTCTTTCTTTAATTCATTTATACCCCGTCTTTCTCCCCAATGGGGAACCAAGGCAGCTGACATCATTCTCCTTGTCTCCATTTTATCCTCACAACAATCCTGTGTGGTAGGCTAGGCTATGTGACTGGCCCAAGGTTACCCAGTGAGTTTCCATGGCATGAATGAGGATTTGAACTAGGGGTCTCCCAGATAGATACTAGTCTGACACACAACTTTTGAAGGTAGTAGAACCACCCAGAGAGACACCGTGGAAGAAAATTTGATGGCCCGGGTTCCTAAACTTTGTAAAACACAGTACTAATGTTGCCTTTCTTAAGAAGAACAAACGCTCCTGATTTTGCTCTACTCAGAGTCTTAAAAAACCCCGTCTCCTTTTCGTTTTCACCTTGCGCGAATTTTCACACCAGCCAGTTGTCCCCACCCCCGCCCCCCCCTTAAATTCACACAACTGTGATTCTATTTTTGCACGAAGGGCGGGTAACCAGCATACAAGGACCATCGAAGGAAGAAATGAATTGGAAATGCCAGCAACAGAAGTGTGTGAAATGAAAACACTCAATGACAACATGCCAAACCAAAAGGAGCACTCGGATACAATGTCAAGGACCTTTTAAAATCTTCTCATCTTCCTGTAGCCTGCAAACCTCTTAACAGGTTGGGAAATTCTCTAGGATTTTTTTTTTTTGCTACTTTCCCCCTCACGTATTTAGTTTTGTCTAATTGTTTTCAGTTTCATCAGAAGCTACACAAGTTCCCCAATTGGCAGAAGAGTGGAGTAAGCTTCTCTCTGCTGAGCTAGCTTTCTGCTTGCGGGGAGTAGTTGTTTTGTTAACAAACAGAGCTGGATTTTGTCTTGCAGAATAATATGAAGGCATCTCACTCAGAAATGTTGCTGAAATTATGCAAATATGGGTCAGTTCTTGGGGGAGAGATAGCCCGCCAAGCCCCATTGACACCACCTGCAATTCCCTGAAAAAAGGGAATTTTAAAAAATCTCCCCCACATCCTTGCCCCATTTTCCTTGCCCCATTTCTCCCTGGCTGCCATTTTTCTCCTACAACGCTGGAAAGTTTTTCCGGCTTAAAAAATAAATCAGTAATTGCTAGATTGTTATAGCACTATAATGGTATAACAATCTTACTGGTTCCTCTAAATTTCCAGATTTTGTGGTTTTGTTTTTTAAAAAAGTGTCTAGCTCTTTTTGTTGAGGAGCATTAGAAATTTATGTTCTTAAATTAAAGGCGGGGATTCAGAGCAATGCTTCCTCTAAGCTGTGGAGTCTTGTGAGCAAAAAATTCTACTTTGTGAGCTACTGGCATTAAAGTTGTGAGCAAGCAATTTGGCTACTGCATAAGTTAGTTTGCTCTGGAGCCATCCTTCCTGAGCTAAGACAAAAATGTGTGAGCCGGAGGCTAAAAAACTGTGAGCTAGCTCACACTAACTCAGCTTAGAGGGAACACTGATTCAGAGGAACTAGTAGACTGTGGCAATAGACTGTTGTAATGCTATAGCACAACAGCAGTTACTAAGTTTTTTAAAAGCCTGGGGGAAAGTGCCCTCCAGTGGCAGGGAGAGGAATGGCGGCTAACGGAAGACAGCATGGACAAATATCCCCTGCAGATGCTCCAGTGCTGGTATGTGTTCCTCTGCATATGCGGTGACGATAATAAGAAAATGGAAAATCTTTCCTGGGTGGAATCAAAACATCAACTGGCCATTAAAATACTATACGGAGAGTTCCGCTAGGTGGAGGATTCTCCGTGGTGACTTGATCCGGGCACGGCAGAGGGACCCAGAGAATGGCCACTTTGGAGTCAGGAGGCAATTTCCCCCCAGGCCAGTTTGCCCGGGGATCTTGGGGGGGGGCAGTTTATTTGTCCTCTTCTGGGCACGGAGCAGGGCTCACTGGGGGCATGTGTAGGGGAGAGGTATTTGTGAATTTCCTGCATTGGGCAGGGCGTTGGACTAGATGACCCCGGAGGTCCCTTCATAAGAACATAAGAACATAAGAGACGCCAATGTTGGATCAGGCCAATGGCCCATCCAGTCCAACACTCTGTGTCTCACAGTGGCCAGAAATACCAGTGCCATCAGGAGGTCCAGCAGTGGGGCCAGGACATTAGAAGCCCTCCCACTGTTGACCCCCCCCCCAAGCACCAAGAAGACAGAACTCTGTGATTCTGTGTTTCTGTGTCAGTGCGGTAAACAGTGTCAGACTAGGCCTGGGGAGAGCCGGGTTCAAATCTCTGCTTAGCCATGTGGCGCACTGGGTGACTAAGGGACATAAAAAGGGAAGGGAGGTCCTTGAACGAGGGAGGGGGTAGAAACACAATGGCTTGATAGAAGCTGGGGGAGGGGGTTCAGATGGAGCGAGATCCCATCTCAGGGTTGCCAACTCTGGGTTAGGAAGTCCATGGAGATTTCAGAGTGGGGCCTGGAGAGGGCAGGGCTTGAGGAGGGGAGGGGCCTCTGTGGGATATAATGTTATAGAGTCCGCCCTGCAAAGCAGCCATTTCCTCCGGGGAAACTGATCTTGATCGTCTGGAGATCAGCTGAGATTCCAGGAGACCTGCAGGCCCCCCCCTGGAGTCTGGTGGCCCTAGGGACAGCGCATGTCTTATGCAAGCCACCTGACCATTAAAAAAAACGGGATTCCATTTTGCAAAGGAATACCTAAATGTGCTCAACGCGGACTCTCCTGTCTCCTTTCCTTCCTCTGCCTGGCACGCCTTAGCCTTTCCCCAGAAAAATCTGTTCGGGGGCACATCTGGACGGCCAGATGTTTCTCCCCTCTTCTCTTCCTCCCTTCGATATCAGGACTATCCGGGTGCGTGCGGGAACGATCGCTCGTCACCGGACGAGGTGACCTTCGCGCTCTTCCCGGACGTGGGGTTCTCCCTGCATGCGTCGCCCCACCCAAGACTTTGAGAGAGGACCCGAGAAAGATAACAGCAGGTGGGAGACTTCTGGTTTTATATCTTAAAAAAAAAACCCTGATTGTCAATTCACATGCCTTTTTGGATTCGTCGGGAGCCGGAGATGGTCACCCCTAGCCAACTGGCACCAGTCGCCAGTGGACATTTAAGGAGAACCCTGTAATAAGAACATGGTCCAATACCAGAGATTTATGGTTGATCAAGGACACTCCTAGAATTCCTTCTTAGAGCCACTGACCGTGCTGTCCAGAAAGGGCGTCGCTTCCATACAGATTGCATAGATGGCTGCCTTCGACTGAGTTCGACCATTGGTCCAGACAGGCTAGTATACTCTAAATGGACTGGCTCTCAGGTAGGGTCTTTCCCCAACGCCTGTTATCCTGCAGAGACACTGGGGCGTAATCATGCAATGATTCCATTACGGCCCTTTCTCCAGTGGAGGTACAAAACTGCCCGAGATCAACATGAAACCACTGGTCCACCTGGCTCAATACCGACTGCTTTGTAGCCTTTCAAAGGATCCAGACAGGGAAAGATCACCCCCAATACTTGGTACCCACAATCCTTGCACAAGAGATACCAGGGATGGAGACTGGGACTTTTGACAGGCGACACAGGGACTCCACCGCCAAGCCACAGAGTCCATACTGATCCCCGGCAAGTTAATATGTTCCCTGTCCCATCTTTCCTCCAAACGCAGCATTTGAACCCAGAGCTCCCTTGGTTGAAGGCTAACAGCTCCATTCCCCCTCCCTCCGTACTGCCAACTCGCAAGCGGAAATGCCACACTCCGACTCCATCCATCTTCCCGAGGAGCTATGGAATGACGGAACAAACAGGGCTTCCCTTGGGGAGGCCGCGGTAATTGGGAAATGGGTCACCCCTCGGAACCTTGGTTATTGGAATTCCCCACCGTGGCCTCGAGTAACTCGACGCCAAGCGCACGACTCCAGCGAGCCGAACGCCTGAATATTTGGTGGCAAAGGAAGTGATCAACCCTGATCAGAGGGCGATCCACCCGTCATCCGGCAAGTTTGAGGGTTTGCTCCAATCTGAAGGCATCCCCCCCCCCCACGAACACAAACCAGCACTAAAGAGAAACTTGGCTGTCCTGAACTCGGCATCCAGAAGAGGCACGCGCAGAACATTCAAAAGCAGTTCCAGGTCCCTACAGAGCCAAGGAAATTCTGGACCCCGAATGAATAACCTCAAATGAGCCCAAGAGAAGGAGAGAGCTGTTCCAAGATGGTTCCGCCTTCGCAGAGCCAACATTCTTGGCTGACGGTATAAGGTTATCAGTTATAGAATAGCCTCCCTTCCCAGATGTCCGAATACACAGCTATAGAGGGGGCGCATACTTAGTGCTAAGTATGGCAGGTGTGACCTGTTTTTCCCCCAAGGAAAGTTCGTCTTTCCTTCAAGGTGTACGAGATTGAAAAATAATTAATAAAGCAGGCCGGAAGCCAGGTCTGGCATAAATAGATAGCCCTGCTGGATTGGACCAAAGGTCCATTGAGTCCAACATTCTGTTTCCAAGCAGGCAGGCAGCAAGTTCACAAACAAAACACAGGGCACGAATGGCTTTCCCCAGAATCTGTTATTCAGAAGTAGACTGCCCCTGGATATGGAGGTTCCATTGAGCCGTCTAGGTTAACAGCCAATGGCAGGCCTACCCTTCTGCGGGCATTTTTTGGACCCCCTTTTAAAAACAAAAAAAGGCATTCAAGCAAGCGGTCGTCACCAATGCTGCCTCTAAGCTATGGAGTCTTGGGAGCAAAAATCCTACTTTGTGAGCTACTGGCATTAAAATTGTGAGCAAGTGATTTGGCTGCTGCATAAATTAGTTTGCTCTGGAGCCATCCTTCCTGAGCTAAGACAAAAATATGTGAGCTGGAGGCTAAAAAACTGTGAGCTAACTCACACTAACTCAGCTTAGAGGGAGCACTAGTCATCACTACATCTGGTGGTGGGGAGTCCCATAAGCTAACTGCACGTTGAAGGGGACGAGTCGGTGGATGAAAGAGGCCAGAAGGTGAGTCAGCACAATGGCTCAACTTCGGATCCAGAACGCCTTCTTCAAATGCCCCAAAGTCGTTTGGTGGCTTTAAGGGAAGCCGTTCTCTCTCACTGCAATATGGGGGCAAGACGAGGCCTACCCGAAAAGGCCGTTCTAAGGATTCCAGGATTAGACAGGTAAGGGGTGTCAAATGCTCCAATGCTACAGATTCCCGTCTCTGATGGACAGACGGGATCCTGGCAAAGACGTCGCCAAGTATCTCAAGTCCCCGTGCAACCCTCCCGCTGGATTCACAAAATCTACAGGGGGTGCCAAGAATTCATGCTTACTCTCCGCGGTTACAGGCATACTCCCCCCCCCCAATGCAACAGGACAGGGTGGTGCGCGGCCCAGCCGCCGGGAGAGACTTACCTTCCACAGTTGCAGTGGCAAACTCTGTCTTCGCCTCTCAAATGCGGTAAGATATAATTGTGAAAGCGATCCAGGAGTGCATTCATATCCATCAAGCACGCAATTGCCTGAAAGAGGCCAGAAGGCAGCTGGTCAGGTCTAGAGATGGTGGGATTAAAAATTTCACTCGCATTTCATGGCTAAAAAAAGGAGGGGGGGTGATAAAACAATTTTAATTGTTTTTTTTTCCCTAAAAAAAGAAAAGATGACACACAAGCACACGCCTAGACACACACCGAAACAGGAGACGGAACAGGCATGCATACCAAAGCACCGTTGGACTAAAGGCAGAAGAATGAAGAATTGGGGGGGGGGGGTTTGGGGGGGGGATGACAAGAAAGGCAATCCTGTGCAAAGAAACGCTTCCTTACCATAACAATTGAAGCCCCCAGGATCATAAATATCATGGTGTTTGCATTCATGGACATCCGCTGGAAATGGACAGCCGCCGCCGCGTCACTCCCCCCCAGCCCACCCCCCGGCCCCTTGCCCAAAATGAAAAAAGAGAGGAAAGGGTGCCACGACTTTCTGCAGAGGTCAGAGATGGTCACATACAGGGCTTTCAAGTCAAGCTGCAGTCCAGAGGAGGGGAAGGGTGTAGGCCCCCCCACCTTTCAAGCCTACACAAGCCCACAACGGCTCCCAGGATTTCTCCCCCCCCAAGCTGGTTCCTTTGGGGGGGGGGGTGTTGGCAGTTCTGCTTATATCTCTCTCTGTCTCTCTCTGTGTCTCTCCTTCCTTCCGTCCTTTTCCTTTTCCCCGGGTTATTCAGACCCCCCCAAATGATGGACCTCCTCCCGGTTTCCCTGCAGGCAAAAATCCACCGCTCCGCCGAACCCCCTGAAACGGCGAGGTCGACCACATCACCAGGGCTGCACCAAACCGACGGACTACACCACCGGAGAGGAACTGATCCGGTCCAGATTGGGGGTGGGGGAAGGGAGGGAGGGGGTTGAAGCAGATAGGAGACAAAAGCAAGAAATGGGAGAAGATTCAGTTGCAAAGGACCCCCTCCGTGGCTGCTGCCTCCGCCGCTTCTCTTGGCCAGCCCAATCCCAAAGCCATCCTTTTTGGAAAGGGGTAAGCGATAGACGCCAAGGGTGGTGGCGGTGGCGGCGGTGGGGTTAAATAGGGGGGTCCCCCCCCTCCTCCTCCTGCCGTCCTCGCCTCTCTGCTTTTCCTAGCAAGGCTCACAAAACGGGGAGAAAAGGCTGCATGCAAAAGGCGGGCGTCGTGGTGGAGTCCTTTAAACCCAGAGCTTCGCCTCGCCGGGCTCATTTGCTAGGAAGGGG